>NC_092752.1:53989014-54250778 GCF_047496795.1 Chiloscyllium punctatum
GGCATCAGCCCTTCTTCAGAATGAGGAGGTTGTGCCAAGCAGGCTAAGATAAAAGGAAGGTCTTGGGGGAGTGGCGTTGGGAATGCGATAGGTGGAAGGAGGTTAAGGTGAGGGTGATAGGCCGGAGAGGGGGTGCGGTCGGATGGTCCGGGAAGAAGATTGCATATCAAGAAGGCGGTGCTGAGTCCCAGGGTTGGGACAGAGAAAACGTGGGGGAGGGGAAATGAGAAATCTGGAAAAATCAGCATTCATCCCTTGTGGTTGGAAGGGTCCTAGGCGGAAGATGAGGCGTTCTTCCTCCAGGCATCTTGTTGCCATGGTCTAGCGATGGAGGAGGCCAAAGACCTGCAAGCCCTTGGTGGAGTGGGAGGTGAATAAAAGTGTTCAGACACGGGGCGGTTGCATTAGTTGGTGCGGCTGTCCCAGAGGTGTTCTCTGAAACTTTCTGCAAGTAGGCGGCCTGTCTCACTAATATAGAGGAGGCCACATTGGGTGCAGAGGATGCAGTCAATGATGTGTGTGGAGGTGCAGATGAATTTGTAATGGATATGGAAGGATCCCTTGGGGCCTTGCAGGGAAGTGAGGGGGGAGGTGTGGCCGCAGGTTTTGCATTTCTTGCAGTTGCAGGGGGAGGTTGGATTGTTGGGGGGTGTGGACCTGACGAGGGAGTCGTGGAGGCAGTGGTCTTTCGGGAACGCTGATAGGGGAGGGGAGGGAAAAATGTCCTTGGTGGTGGGGTCTACTTGGAGGTGGCGGAAATGACGAAGGATGATACGATGTATCTTATGGTTGTTGGTGTGGTAGGTGAGGACCAGTGGGGTTCTGTCCTGGTGGCTATTGGAGGGGCGGGGTACAAGGGCGGAGGAGCGGGAAGTGGAGGAGATGCAGTGGAGAGCATCGTCAACCACGTCTGAGGGGGAATTGCAGTCTTTGAAGAAGGAGGCCATCTGGGCTGTTCGGTATTGGAATTGCTCCTCCTGGGTGTGGATGCGGCGGAGGCGAAGGAATTGGGAATATGGGATGGCGTTTTAAAGGCGGACAGGGTAGGAGGAGGTGTAGTCTAGGTAGCTGTGGGAGTCGGTCGGTTTACAGTAAACTTCTGTGTTGAGTCAGTCATCCGAGATAGAAACGGAGAGGTCTAGGAAGTGGAGGGAGGAGTCAGCAACGGTCCAGGTACATTTGAGGTTGGGCTGGAAGTTGTAAGTAAAGTGGACGAACTGTTCAATTTCCTCGTGGGAGCACGAGGTAGCGCTGATACAGTCATCGATGAGCTGCGGAAATGGTGGAGATTGGTGCCAGTGTAGCTGCAGAAGATGGACGCTTCCACATATCTGATGAAGAGGAATATAGACGGGGGCCATGCAGGTGCCCATGGCTAGTCCTTTGGTTTGGAGGAAGTGGGAGGATTGGAAAGAAAAGTTGCTTAGAGTGAGGACCAGTTCAGTCAGTCGAAGGATGGTGTCAGTGGAAGGGTACTGGTTGGGTCGGCGCTAAAGGAAGAAGCGGAGTTTTTTGAGGCCTTCATGATGGGGGATGGAGGTGTACAGGGACTGGATGTCCATGGAGAAAATAAGAAGTTGGGGGCTGGAGAAGCGAAAATCATGAAGGAGGTGGAGAGTCTGGTGGTGTCCCAAATGTAGGTGGGGTGTTCTTGGACTAAGGGGGACAGGACCGTGTGGAGGTATACAGAGATGAGTTCGGTGTGGCAGGAGCAGGCTGAGACAATGGGTCGGCCGGGCCAGTCAGGTTTGTGGATTTTGGGCAGGAGGTAGAAATGGGCGGTGCGTGGTTCTGAGACTATGAGGTTGGAGGCGGTGGATGGGAGATCCCCTGAAGTGATCAGGTTATGGATGGTCTGGGAGATAATGGTTTGATGGTGGGAGGTGGGCTTATGGTCAAGGGGTAAGTAGGAGGAGGTGTCCGCAAGCTGGTGATTAGCCTCAGCAAATTAAAGATCAGTGCACCAAACTACCACCGCACCTCCCTTGTCTGCCGGTTTAATAGTGAGGATGGGATTGGAGCGGAGTGAGTGGAGGGCTGTGCATTGGGAGTGCGAGAGGTTGGAGTAGGTGAGAGGGGTGGACAGGTTGTGGAGGTCAATGTTGCAGCTGCAGTTGGCTATGAAGAGATCGATGGCAGGTAAGAGGCCAGCACGGGGTGTCCAGGTGGATGGGGTGCGTTGGAGGCGGGAGAAAGGGTCGTTAGAGGGTGGGCGGGAGCCCTGGTTGAAGAAGTGGGCATGGAGGCGAAGACGGCGCAAGAATTGTTCGATGTCTTGCCGCGTGTTGAACTCGTTAATCCGAGAGCATAGGGGGATGATGATGAGGCCTCTGCTGAGGACTATTCTTTCATCCTCAGAGAGGGGGAGGTCTGGAGGGATGGTGAAAATACAGCAGGATTGGGCGCTGGGGCTTGGGTGGGGCTGGAGCTGGGAGTGGGGGCGGGATTAGACGTGGGGGGCGGTATTCGGCGTAAAGGTGGGATTAGGCATGGGGGCGGAGTTGCGAGTGGGGGCGGAGTTCAGCGTGGGGGCGGAGATAAGCGTGGGCGCGTAGACCAACGTGGGGGCGGAGATGCATGCAGCATGGTGGTTGTGTAGGTGAGTGACGTCACTCGGGGGCGCACTGATGTTTACTTTGCTGAAGCTGAACGCCAGCTCGCAGACACCTCCTCCTACTGCTCACTTGACCATGACCCCACCTCCCACCACCGAACCATCATATCCCAGACCATCCATAACCTCATCACCTCAGGGGATCTCCCATCCACCACCTCCAACCTCATAGTCCCACAACCCCGCACCTACCGTTTCTACCTCCTGCCCAAAATCCACAAACCTGACTGCCCCTGCCGACCCATTGTCTCAGCCTGCTCCTGCCCCACTGAACTCATCTCTGCATACGTCGACACGGTGTCGTACCCCTTAGTCCAAGGACTCCCCACCTACTTCGGGACACCACCCACGCCCTCCACCTCCTCCATAATTTTCGCTTCTCCGGCCCCCAATGCCTTATCTTCACCATGGATATCCAGTCCCTATACACCCCCATCCCCCATCACGAAGGCCTCAAGCCCTCTTGTTCTTCATTTTCCGCTGAACCAACCAGTTCCCTTACACTGACACCCTCCTTCGACTGACTGACCCGTTTCTCACTCTGAGCAACTTCTCTTTCCAATCCTCCCACTTCCTCCAAACCAAAGGTATAGACATGGGCTCCCGCATGGGCTCCAGCTATGCCTGCCTCTTCATCAGATATGTGGAAGAGTCCATCTTCCGCAGATAAACTGGCACTAACCACCACCTTTTCCTCCGCTACATCGATGAATGTATCGGCGCTGCCTCATGCTCCCACAAGGAGGTTGAACAGTTCGTTCACTTTACTAACACCTTCCACCCCAAACTCAAATTTACATGGACCGTCGCAGACTCCTCCCTCCCCTTCCTAAACCTGTCCATTTTTATCTCGGACGACCGACTCAACACGGAATTTTACTATAAACCGACCAACTCCCACAGCTCCCGAGACTACACCTCCTCCCACCCTGTGCCCTGTAAAAACGCCATCCCATATTTCTAATTCCTTCGCCTCCGCCGCATCTGCTCCCAGGAGGACCAATTCCAATACCGAACAACCCAGATGGCCTCCTTGTTCAATTACCACAATTTCCCCTCAGACGTGGTTGACGATGCTCTTCACTGCATCTCCCCCACTTCGTGATCCTCCGCCCTTGAACCCCGCCCCTCCAATCGCCACCAGGCCAGAACCCCACTGGTCCTCAACTACCACCCCAACAACCTCAGTATACCTCGACACTGGATATCATCCTTCATCATGTCTGCCACCTCCAAATAGTCCCCACCACTAAGGATATATTTCCCTCCTCTCCCTATCAGCGTACCGGAAAGACCACTCCCTCCGCGACTCCCTCGCCAGGTCCACACCCCCCACCAACCCAACATCCACTCCAGGCACTTTCCCCTGCTACTGCAAGAAATGCAAAACTTGCGCCCAGACCTCCCCCCTCAGTTCCCTCCAAGGCCCCAAGGGATCCTTCCATATCCGTCACAAATTAACCTGCACCTGCACACACATCATTTCCTTCATCTGCTGCACCCGATGTGGCCTCCTATACATTGGGGAGACAGGCCGCCGACTTGTGTAACGTTTCAGAGAACATCTCTGGGGTACCCGCACCAACCAACCTAACCGCCCCTTGGCTGAACACTTTAACTCCCCCTTCCACTCCACCAAGGGCTTGCAGGTCCTTGGCCTCCTCCATTGCCAGAACATGGCAACATGCCACCTGGAGGAAGAGCGCCTCATCTTCCACCTAGGAACCCTCCAAAAACAAGGGATGAATGCTCGTTTTTTCAGTTTTCTCAGTTCCCCTCCCCCACCTTTTCTCAGTCCCAACACTCGGACTCAGCAAGGCCTTCTTGACCTGCAATCTTCTTCCCGGCCCATCCGCCTCCACCCCTCTCCGGCCTATCACCCTCACCTTAACCTCCTTCCACCTATCGCATTCCCACCGCCCCTCCCCCAAGTCCCTCCTCCCTACCTTTTATCTTAGCCTGCTTGGCACACACTCCTCATTCCTGAAGAAGCGCTTATGCCCAAAACGTCGATTCGCCTGCTCCTTGGATGCTGCCTGACCTGCTGTGCTTTTCCAGCCAACGATATTTTTTTCCTGTCGTAAGGGAGTCCAGAACTAAACGTCATAGGTTTAGGGTGAGAAGAGACATATATAAAAGAGACCTAACAGGCAACGTTTTCATGCAGAGGGTGGTACGTGTATGGAATGATTCACGAGAGTTAGTGGTGGAAGCTGGTACAACTGCAGCATTTGAAAGGCATCTGCATGGGTATATGAATAGGAGGGCTTTGGAGCGATATGGCATGTGGGACTAGTTTGGGTTGGGATATGTGGTCAGTATGGAGTTAGACCGAAATGTCTGTTTCCATGCTGTACATCTCTAGGACTCTAGGACTCTATGACCTAGTCTTCACTGTTCCCTGGGGATGACAATACCAAAGACAGTACAACTCTAAGAATATAGGAACACCCTTATCTCAATCTTAAACGGGGAAACATTTAAATGTAAAAGTATATGGACCTCACAGCAAGTCCGCTTCCCTTTTTTTTAAAATGAGGGCACAACTAATCGGAAAGACATAGACCATTCAGCCCCTCAAATCTATCTCACATTCCCATTGGCTACGTTCAGTGAAGTATTTATCAAACCCAGACTCCACTGCTCTCTTGGTTAGACATTTCAGATAGCGTAAACTATAGAGCGTATGAAATTGGTGCGGAACTAGACTGTTTGGTTCAACAAGTCTCTTCTGCCGTTCAATAAGGGCTGATATGTTTCTCAACAAATTTATCCCCCCTTCTCACTGTTATCTTGATCCACTTATCAATCAGAATATATCTATCTCTGTCTTAAAGACAGAACTGTGTCTGTGCTCTATGTCTGTATGCATGTGTGTGTTTCAGCTTATTGGCAGGAGGCAAAGTGTGGTGGAGGGAAGTTGACTTTTGGACTGGAGGCCTGTGACCAGTGCCGTTCCAAAGGCATTGCTGCTGGATCCACTTTTGTTTGTCATTTATATCAATTATTTAGATGAGAATTATACAAAGTATGGTGAGTAAATTTACAGATGACAACAAGATTGGTTATATAGTGGAAGGTGAAGGAGATTACAAAAGATTACAACGAGATCATGTTTAATTGGTCAATTAATCATAGAAATGTACAGCACAGAAACGGACGCTCTGGTCAAACACATTCGTCCCAACCAGATGTCGTAAGTTAACTTAATTTCATTTTCCCGCATTTGTACCATATCCCTCTTGACCCTTCCAATTCATGTCCCCATCCAGATGCATTTTAAATGTTGCAATTGTACCATCTTCCACCACTTCGTCTGGCAGCTCGTTGCATACATATACCACCTTCTGTATGAAAATGGTCCTCTTGGATCCCTTTTATATCTTGTCCATCTCACCTTAAGTCTATGTCCCCTAGTTTTGGACTTCCCTGCACTGGGGCAAAGACCCTGAATATTCACCTTATCCATCGTCTTCATGATTTTATGAACCTCTGGAATGTGCAAGTTTGACTCCAGGCAACACGAATGGCTGTGTTTTCAGTAAACCTGGACATAAATTTTGAAATTCAATACTGACTCCTCTTCCTTCTTCATCACATCACAATTCTAAAATCATTTTAACAACCTGTTCAGCCACATTATGAAACACCTCTGTGGGATTTGAATCTAAACTTTTGGGCTCAGAGGTAGACATACTACCACCATTTGGCAACAATCCCTGAAGCTGCAACATTATTCTTCTTTGTGTTTGTTCATCAGACACTTTTGAAATACTATGACATACTTCCGTGACAGGCAGGTCTTGAATCCAGACATTCTGTTCCAGAGTGAGAGACACTACCACGCAAGTTCATGTATTGTAGTCTGACCCAGAGCTCTGGCTCAGAGGCATGGGCGTTACTCACTATACAAGTCTTAAACCATGCCCAGATTTTGGGTCACATTTTAATTGTCAGCTTCCAGCTCGGTGTGGATTCATTAAAATTTGGTTCACTTTACTGACTCACACAGTTAAATGAATTACATTGTTAAACAGGTGAAACGTACTTACTTCAACTCTAGAATGTTGAGTTTATGTGCTCTGCCTTCGAGATAAACTGTGAAGATCGTTAATTGCTTGGCTATGGTTTCCACCTTAAATGGCTATTATTTGATATCTGCAATATGAGGGAGAAAGCATCCTGCAGACACACTCTGCACTATAAAGGATCTGGAATAGATATTTATTACTGAACACCAGAGATGAAGAAAGAGCATACTTTCTGAATCAGAAACACCAATCACTCTTTCCTGCTTCTAACGTGCGGCTGCTCTCTTCTTAAAACCACGAAGGAATCCAAGGCAGCTGATTACTGTCCAGCCTTTCTTCCCCAGTACTATCAGTCACTGGACTGAGGAGTGGCAGATGGAGTTTAATTTCAATAAATACAATGTATTACAATTTGAGAAAAGAAACAAGGAGACGACACCTACAATTAAATGTTGGTCCATTGGTAGTATTGTAGAACAGAGAGATCTATGGTTGTTTTATTTTACGTTTGCACCATGTGTAGGCACGGTGGTTATGAAGGCGTTTGGGTTGCTATGCTTCATTGCTCAGACCTTTGAGTACAGGAGCTGGAACATTATCTTCGGGATGCACTGAACATTCGTGAGGTCTCTCCTGAAGTACTGTGTAGTTATGGTCAACCCAGAGGATATTATTAAACTAGAGAGGGTTCAGAAAGGATTTGTCAGTCTGTTGGTGGGAATGGAGTGTTTAAGGCCTTGCTCGATGAATTGGGACCTTTGCCACTGCAGAGACGAAGGTTGAGGCATTATCAACCTTATAGAGGTTTATAAATCATTTAGGGGTATAGATAATGTTGAATGGAAGTGTCCTTTCCTTACAGTGGTGGATTTCAAGACTAGGGGTAATTTGAAGGTGACAAGAGAAAGGTTTACAGAAGACAAAGTGTCATCGAGCTACCCAGCTCTACCGTAGTACAGTTCCATTTGCCAGCATTTGGCCTATATCCCCCAAAACATTTCCTATTCACGTGCCCGTCCAGATGGCTTTTAAATGTTGTAATTGTCCAGCCTGCACAAGTTCCTCTGGCAGCTCGTTACATATAAAGCACACTCTCTTTGAAAGCGTTGCCCCTTAGATCCCTTTTAAGTCTTGACCCTCTGTAATTGAAGCTATGTCCTCTAGCTTTGGAAATGCTACCCTGGGGAAAAGACCTTGGCTATTGACACTACCCATTCCCCTTGTGAGTATATAAACCTCTATGATCACAATTCAACTGCTGATGCTGCGGGGAAAATAATCCCGGCATATTAAGCCTCTCTATAACTCTCAAAACATCCAACCCTGGCAATATATTTGTAAATCTTTTCTGAATTCACACATCTTTCCTCGAAGAACGGGACCAGAATTGCACGAAGTATTCGATGCTGGCCTCACCAATGTCCTGTACAGCTGCAATATGACCTTCCAACTCCTACATTCAATGCACTGTCCAACAACGACAAGCATATCAAACACCTCAAAGTTTGTGAGATTTGTAGCTCGGGTGCTCGTTGTTGTGGTTCTGTTCACCGAGCTGGGAATTTGTGTTGCAGACGTTTCTTCCCCTGTCTAGGTGACATCCTCAGTGCTTGGGAGCCTCCTGTGAAGCGCTTCTGTGATCTTTCCTCCGGCATTTGTAGTGGTTTGAATCTGCCTCTTCCGGTTGTCAGTTCGAGCTGTCCTTTGCAGTGGCCGGTATATTGGGTCCAGGTCGATGTGCTTGTTGATCGAGTGTGTGGACGAGTGCCATGCCTCTCGGAATTCCCTGGCTGTTCTCTGTTTGGCCTCTCCTATAATAGTAGTGTTGTCCCAGTCGAACTTATGTTGCTTGTCATCTGCGTGTGTGGCTACTAAGTAGTGTACAAAGTCCCATGCAAGGACTGCACAAAACACTACATAGGTCAAACAGAAAGACAGCTAATGATCCGTATCCATGACCACCAACTAGCCACGAAACGAAACGACCAGCTATCCTTAGTAGCCACACACGCAGATGAGCTGATAGGTCTGTTTTCAAACCTCCTGTACAACTCTATGGTTCCATGTGTCTTTGTATGTCCAAGTCTATGTCTGCATATATCTGTCTGCGCTTGTTGATTTGTGTCTGTATGTGTATCTATGTTTAACTCTCTCTCTCTGAGTTCCTCTATTACTGTGTGCATGCATGTTTGCATCTATGTGCAATGGGAAGTGTTTTGTTTTGGAGTGAATCAATGAATGGGTTTCAAAGCCTCCCATCCTCCCTCTCCCTCTCCCTCTGTCCCTCTCTCTTTTGCTGAATGTGATAATGCCATGCTTTGCTGGTGAGTTTTAGGTCTTTTCAATCCTTTCTTACATGCAAGATTATTTGTAAGGTTAAGTCACAAAACGTTGCATTTTACAGAATGTGTGTGTACGTGTGTGTGTGTGTGTGTGTGTGTGTGTGTGTGTGTGTGTCCATGTGTGCATGCCACTGTGTAGGTCTTTGCATTTGTATGTCTGTATGTGTGCGGCTGAGTTTATGAATGTGCACCTGTGTGTGTGCATGTCTTTGTGTGTCTGTCTGTATTTGTGTGTGTCCTTGTTCTGTGTGTGCGCATGCTTGTGTGTTTGTGTACATCTGTGTGTGTGCATGCGTGTGCATGTGTGTGGTGATTGTGGGTGTCTGTGTATGGGTGGTTGTCATATCTATCTGTTTGTGTTTGTGTCAGTGTGTTTGTGCCTATGTATCCTCTTTGTGTGTTGCATGTCAATGCGTGAGTGCCTCTATCTGTGTGCGTGTGTGTGTATGCCTGTCTGTGTGTGTATCTATGTGACTGTATGTGTGTGTGCGTATGTGTGTCTCTGTGTCTGTGTGTATGTATCAGCGAGTATCAGCATCTGTGTTAGTGTGTGTCTGTTTGAGTGTATATATCTGTTTGTGTGTGCCTGAGTTAGCATACGTGTGCATGTGTGGGGATTGTGGGCGTGTCTGTGACTGTTTCAGTATGTCTGTTTGTGTGTGTCTGTGTGTGTCTGTATACAAACCACCACACAGGCACGCACACACAAACAGATTCATTCACACACACAAACAGATACAACAACCACTCATACACAGACACCCTTCATTTTTCCAGAGTGATGAGGAGAGAAGGAGGAGTAAAGCGAAGGCTGCTGGGAAGGTAAGAGTTTAATATATATTTGGGCAGTGTCTAAACCCGAGATACTACATGTGATATATCTCTCTCCCGCCCCCCCCCTCCCCTCCATTAACCGGAAGTAAAAGACCCTGTACGGTCAGGCTTTTATTTCTTATCTTCATTTTTCATTTATTTAAGTGCATTGTTTGGTTTCACTTAGTTCATATAAAGCTATGCTAATAATGGCTGGAGACCTCAGACCCATGGCATGTGCCTCTGGCTTCATGTGGGAGCTTAGAAAGGTGTCTGATGTTACTGACTCTTACACTTGCAAGGAGAGTGTCCAGCTGCACCTGTTGTTTGACCGCATGCCGGCTCTGGAACTGCGGATGGACTCACTGTGGTGCATCAATGATGCTGAGGAGAACGTGGATAACACGTTTAGTGAACAGGTCACACTGCAGATTAGGATTGCTGAGGAAAACAGTGAATGGGTGACCAAAAGACAGAAAAAGAGTAGGAAGGAAGTGCAGGTGTCCCCTGCGGTCATCTCCCTCCAAAAGAGGTATACCGTTTTGGATACGGTTAGGAGGGATGGCTCACCAGGGGAGGGCAGCAGTTGCCAGGATCATGGCACCGTGGCAGGCACTGCTATTCAGAAGGGCGGTAAAAGACTTGTAGGACCATAGACATAGGGGATTCTTTTGTGAGGGGATTAGATAGGCGGTACTGTGGCCAAAAACGGGACTCCCAGATGGTATGTTGCCTCCCAGTTGCTCGGGTCACGGATGTCAGCGATTGGCTGCAGAGCATTCTAAAAGGGGAGGGCGAACAGCCAGGTGTCTTGGTGCATATAGGCACCAGTGATATAAGTAGAAAGCATGATGAGGTCCTGAAAGACGTTTTCAGGGAGCTAGGAAAGAAGTTAAAGAGGACGACCACAAAGGTAGTGATCTCGGGATTACTACAAGTGCCACGCGCTAGCCAGCGTAGAAATAAAAAAAAGGCAGGATGAACACGTGGCTTGAGAGATGGTGTAGGAGGGAGCGTTTCAGATTTGTTGGACATTGGGTCCGGTTCTGGGGAAGGTGGGTCTATTAAAAAAGGGACGGTCTACATCTGAACTAGACTGGAACCGATGTCCTTGGGGTAGATTTTGCTCCTTTGGGAGGATTTAAACTAATGCAGTAGGGGACTGGGAACCAGAAGAGAAAACAACCAGGCAGCGAGGTGGAGACTGGAGACTGTAAGAATTATGAAGATAACATTAATAAAGGAAAGAATAAGCAGAGAGCAAGTGAGCGAAAAAGAATTGGTGGCCTGAAATGCATCTACTTTCATGCAAGGAGTATAGTATAAGACAGATGAACTGAGAGCTTGGATTGGTGCCTGGGAGTATGACATTATTGCCATCACAGAGACTGGGTTGAAGGAAGGGCATGATGATTGGCAACTAAATGTTCCAGGGTATAGACGCTTCAGACATGACAGGGAGGAAAGTAAAAGAGTGGGTGGAGTTGCATCGCTGGTCAAGGACGATACCACGGCTGTGCTAAAGGAGGACACTATAGCGGTCTTGGATAGTGAGGCATTATGGGTGGAACTGAGAAAGAAGGAAGGTGCAGTTACACTGTTGGGGCTGTATTACAGACCTCCCAACAGTAAACTTGAGGTATAAAAACAAACCGGTAAACAGATTATGAATTGATGTAGAGGCAATAGAATAGTGGTGATGGGAGACTTCAAGTTTCCCACCATTGACTGGGATACACTTAGAGTCAGAGTTCTGGGTGGAGTACAATTTGTACGAAGCATCCAGGAGAGTTGTCTTGAGCAGTATGTCAATATTCCGACGAGGGAAGCAGCCATATAGGACCTGGTAATGGGAACGAGCCAAGGACAAGTGGTAGAAGTTGCAGTGGGGGATTTCCTTTGGAACAGTGACCACAATTCTGTAAGTTTTAGAATACTTGTAGATAAAGAGGAGACTGGTCCTCAGGGAAGAGTACTAAACTGGGCCAAAGCCGATTATATCAAAATTAGGCAGGATCTGGGAAATATGGATTGGGGACAACTATTTGAAGGGAAGTCCACATTTGAGATGTGGAAGGCTTTCAAAGATAGGCTCAAGATAGTGCAGGATAGGCATGTCCAGTTGAAGGCAAAGGATAGGAAGGGCATGATTCGTGAACCATGGATGACAGCAGAAATTGTACGACGAGCCAAGAGGAAAGGGAAGCGTACATAAGATCTAGACAGCTGAGAACAGAACGGGTTCTGGAGGAATATCACAAGAGTAGGACCAGTCTTAAACAAGGAATCAAGCGGGCGAAAAGGGGTAATGAAAAAGCTTTAGCAAGCGAAATTAAGGAAAATCCCAAAGAATTTTGTTCTTATATAAGAAGCAAGTGGGTAACTGGCGAAAGAATTAGTCCACGGAAAGACAATGAAGGAAGGCTGTGTGCCGAACCTGAGAGTGTTCACTGAGGAGAGGGACGTGATGAATCTTGAGAATAGAGATAGACGTTTGATTAGTCTGGTCACGTTGGTATAAGTAGGGAAGATGTGTTGGGTATGCTAGAGGCTATTAAGGTGGACAAAATCCCAGGGCCAGATGGGATTTGTACCAGATTCTTCAGGGAGGCGAGAGAGGAAATAACTGGGGCCCAGAAAGATATGTTTGTGGCATCTTTAAATACAGGCGTGGTGCCAGAAGACGAAAGGGTAGCATATGTTGTCCCCCTGTATAAGAAGTGTAGTAGGAATATTCCGGGTAACTACAGACCAGTGTGCCTGACGTCAGTGGTGGGGAATGTGCTGGAGAAAGTACTAAGAGATAGGATCTATTTATATTTCAAGAAGAATGAGCTTATCTTTGATAAGCAACATGGTTCTGTCCGGGGAAGATCGTTCCTTACCAACTAAATAGAGTTCTTCGAGTAAGTAACCAAGTTGGTAGATGAAGGAACCACTGTTGATGTCATATATATGGACTTTGGTAAGGCGTATGATAAAGTTCCCCATTGTAGACGAATGGAGAAAGTGAAGTCACATGGTGTGCAACTAGGTGGATAAAGAACTGGTTGAGCAACAGGAGTCAGAGAGTAGTAGTTGAAGGGAGTTTCTTGAAATGGAGAAAGGTGACCAGCGGTGTTCCACATGAGGTCAGTGCTGGTACCATGTTGTTTGTAATATACATAAATGATCTAGAAGAGGACACCGTTGGTATGATCATCAAGTTTGCAGATGACACAAAGATTGGTGGAGTAGCAGAAACCATAAGGGACTGAGAGAATACAGGAGAATATAGATGGACTGGAGAGTTGGGCAGAAAAGTGGCAGATAAAGTTCATTCCAGGTAAATATGAGGTGTTGCATTTCAGCAAATCTAATTCTAGAGTGAATTATACAATGAATGGAAGAGCCTTGGGAAAAGTTGATGGGTATAGAGATCTGGGGAAGCAGGTCCATTGTACCCTTATGGTTGCTGCACAGATGGATAGAGTGGTCAAGAAGACATATAGCATGCTTGCCTTCATTGGACCGGATATTGAGTATAAGGAAAACACGTTAAAATTGTGCAAGACATTGTTTCGGCTGCATTTAGAATATTGTGCGCAGTTCTGGTCGCCACAATACCAAAAGGATGTGGATGCTTTGGAGAGGGCGCAGAGAAGGTTTACGAGGATGTTGCCTTTTATGGGAGGTGCTAGCTATGAAGAGAGGTTGAGTAGGTTGGGTTTATGTTCACTAGAAAAAAAAGAGAGTGAGGGGGGACCTGATTGAGGTTTACAAAATCGTGAAGGGGAAATACAGGCTGGATAGAGACAAGCTTTTTTCCCAGGGAGAAGGATTCAATTAACAGAGGTCATCCTTTCAAGATGAGAGGTGGAAAGTTGAAATGGGATACATGCGGGTAAGTACTTCACACAGAGTGCGTTTGGAATGCATTGCCAGCAGAGGTGGTAGAGGCAGGCACGGTAGATTACGTTAAGATGAATCTGGACAGATGCATGAGTAGGTGGGGAGCAGAGGGATACAAATGCTTAGAAATTGACCGACAGGTTTGGACAGTACGTTTGGATCGGCTCAGGCTTGAAGGGCCGAAGGGACTATTCCTGAGATACAAATTTTCTTTGTTCTTCTTCTTTGTTCTTTCTATGTGTGCGTGTGTGGGGTGTGTGGGTGTCTGTTTGTGTGCGGTGGAGGGGGGAGGGGGGATGTCTTCGTGGGTGGGAAGTGTGGCTGTCTGTGTCTTTGTGCATGTGTCGGCATGTGTGTTTGTTTCTCTGTCTGTCTGTGTGTTTCTGGGTCTGTGTGTGTGTTTCTGCGTCTGTGTGTTTGCATGTGTGTGTCTGTGTTGAAAGAGTGTTGTGATGAAAAACCGCAACCAGTCAGGCAGAATCCAAGGAGCAGCAGATTCAAAATATCGAGCATAATCCCTTCATTAGGAAAGAGGCTTGTGGGCCAAGGGGACTGAGGGATAAATGTGAGGCGGTGCTGCTGGGGGCAAGGTAGCTGGGAAGGTGATTGTTAAATGAGGGTGAAGGTGATAGGTCGGAGCGGAGGGTGGAGTGGATAGGTGGGAAGGAAGATGGACATAGAGTACAGGTCAAGATGGAGGTGGCAAATTGTAGGGATGGATCTAGAATAAGGCGGCGGGGGGGGGGGGGAATGATGAACCTGGTGAAATCTGGCTGTGTGTGTTGTGTGTGTGCACGCGCGTGTATGCGTGTCGGTCGGCGTGTGTACATCACTGTATGTCTGTTTGTGCGTCTCTGTGTCTCTGCATCTGGGTGTGTGTGTGCATGTGTTTGTGTGGGAGCGGGGTTTCTGTCAGTATGTGTGTTTGTGTCTGTGTGCTGCAGTATGTGTGTCTGCGAGTGTGTCTGTTTCTGTGAGTGTGTATGCATCTGTGCATGTATCTGTGTTTGACTGCGTGTGTGTGTCTACATCTGTGTTTGCCTGTTCCTGTGAGTGTGTGTCTGTGTCTGACACTGTGTATGTGTGAGTGTATGTCTGCATCTGTGTGTGCCTGTTTCTGTGAGTGTGTGTGTGCGTGTCAGTGTATGTGTTTGTGTGTGAGTATGGGTGTCTGTGTGTGTTTGTATGTATGTGTGTCTAACAGTTTGTGTTTGTGTGTCCGTGTATGTGAATTTGTGTGTGTGTGTGTGTGTTTGTGTCTGTGTGTGTGTGTGTTGACGGTACTGTGAGCTGCTGCCCTCCCTCTGTCCCTCCCAAACTGGATCCCTGATGATTTTTTCCCTCCACTTCCACCTGTACAGTGGTGTGGGTGGCCAGCAGAGACTGGCAGCAACAGAAAGCTCAGCAGTTCTGATAGCATCTGTGGACAGAAATGAAAGGACCCCTCCTCAGATCTCATGTCGGGGCTTTAAGCACCACAGAGACTGCAGACTCGCCTCATACTGATACACACAGATAAACACACACTAATACCGAGACATAGAGACACTCACTAATGCACAGAAACTAATATAGGCATGGAGTGTCTGTCAGTATTTCTCTTGCTCCACGGTGACCTTGTCAATTTTTCAATTCTGCTGTCTGGTGTGTGTCAATATTTAAGTCTGTCCTTAGGGAGTGTGTTAATACTGTACTTGCTCACAATAGTGAGTGAGTCAGAACTTCTGTGTGGAGTGTGACTGTATGATGTTCGCAGATACCAAACCTGGAAGAATTATAAAGTGTGTGGAGGACAGTGTGGAACTCGAACAGGACAGTGACACATTGGTGTAGTTGTCAGGTTTATGGCAGATCAGGATCAATGCAGATCAGTGTGAGATTATGCACCTTGGTAGGATTAACTCGGAAAGTCAATATAAAAAAATCTGGACCATTATAAAGGGGTGTAGGAGCAGAGGGTTTTTATGTGCACATCTTATTGAAGATGTCAGGACAAGTGGGGAGAGCAGTAAATATCACAGATTAGTTTCAGTATCTGAGCTGTTTACAGGGGGAGGTGTAGGAGGGAGTCACCGTGCTCCCTTCCTGGGAGGTGGTGGCGGCGGTGTGTTTTGAGCACACCCTCCTGCCCACCGAGACCTTGGTACAAATATTCCATTTGTACCAGCTCGACACAAAAGGGAGGTGGCATCAGGGCTATGGCTTCTAAGTTGTGCCCAGGAAACAGAACTGCCTGTGGGTTTAAAGTGAGAATTTCCCTTCACTGAACATTGCTCCTTACTCGGTCGGTAGGACGTGGATGTTTCAGAGTCTCCACACGAGGTGTCCCGGTCCTCTCCGGCTCATACCAGGGTCCTCCCCACATGGCAGGGGGAGGGGGTGAGGGAACAGATATCGGGACCTCCACCACCTAGTTTGTCCCTTTCTGTCCCATTCCAGGATGTTTCTCCTGGAATGGGAGCAAGGGAGGGAGGGAGGGTGGGAATGGCTGGCCCTGCTGTCAGTCTGGTACATGTGGGGTGTTGCCCAGAGGGAGTCCACAGTGTTGTATCCATGCAGTCTTATTTGTGTGGGAGGTAAAGTGAAGCGAGAGAGCGAGCAAGAGAGAGAGAGAGACTGCATGCAGTAGTAGAGTGGTGGAGCATGAGCCTTGATCGGGGGTAGGTGCTATAACAGATATACAGTGGGGCTGCGGGAGCAGAGAGAATATATTGAGCCTTATCCTGATTGTAGTGGTTCTTTTCACCGAGCCGGGAATTTGTGTTGCTCCTGATAGAGCGGGGAAGGTTATTGATGCTTGTTCTTTATTGCTGGACATTTCTTCAGGTTTCAGATATGCTCAAAACAATATCCTGTTCACCCATCATTCCTGGGAACATTGGCTCATGGTGCATGATACGGTAGTAATTTCTTCATTTCAGCATTCTGGAACCATGCACACATTCTTCCATGACACTGTCTCAGAATCTCGCTCACTCTGTCTATTCCACAAACCACTCCCATTTGTTGATACTTTAACTAATTTTCCCGCCATCTATCCCTGGCAGGGATGTTCACACCTACAGCACCCCCTTGTTATGGCACAAGGGAGATATGGAGCTGTAATTGGTTGGGAGCTGCACATCCTGTCACTTCCAGCATGGGCTGCACGTTTCCCCTCACTGGGCAGTCATCTCACACAGTGTTACTGAGCAATGTACTAGGGTGCTGGACACAATTCCACACCCTGGTCACATAGCTTATCTGGGTTTATAGATCAATGCACTGCTATAATGTGCACAGTGTTCCGCTGTGGACTGATTGCAGGGTGGGGTTCAGCAGTACACTCGCCTGGTCTGCGCAGTGCTCCATGCTGAACTAATAACTCCTCTGGGTTTATCGTGTCTGGTCTGGTTCTGTTAGGTGGATTGAGAACGTGATATAACTGATCCATTCAATTGATATGGCAATGCCTTTATTTTTGTTCGCAATCATGTGATCGGACCCTCCAAATTCTGACTCCGCCAGCCAGTCCCATTCTTCAGTCTAACTCCATAGTTCAGCAACGTGTTGTCCGATAAGTAATTGTCCAGTTTCAATGTGAATAACTATTCTGTCTATTTTCCTGGCCTTGGGCCTTGCTCATCCTGGAGCATCGGAATTCACCGCAAGAAACCTCAGTACGGTCACTCCTCAGAACCAACGCTCCAGGGAACATAGTCCCAGCCCATTCATTCTCTCCGTGTATCTCAACGTCACTCGCCACCACCACCCTGCACAACATCGTCAATATACTTGGAAATCTTTTCTGCATGCTTTCAGGTTTAACAACATCTTTCCTGCAGCAGTCAGAACAGAATTAAAGGCAGTATTATAGAAGTGACTAAAACTAGCCAAAGTGAGTATTGTAGATGCGAGAGATTAGAGTTGAGAGTGTGAAAACGTCGAAGTTTCCAGCTCCTCGAATGCTTCCTGACCAGCTGTGATTTTCCTGCACCACTCTTTGAACCCAGTATATATCCCAGATGGCCTCCTTCTTCAAAGACAGCAATTTACCCTCCCGCATGGTCGACGATGCCATCCAGTGCATCTCATCCACTTCCCACATCTCCGCCTTCGAATCCCACCCCTCCAAACGCAACAGGAAAAGAACACCTCATCCCACCAAACCTCCAGATACAACGCATTATTCTCCCCCATTTGCGCCACCTACAAACAGACCCCACTACCACGGACATATTTCTCTTCCCACCCTGATCTGCTTTCCATTAAAAACATTCCCAGTGTGAGTCCTTTGTCAGGCCCACACGACCCACCAACCCAGACTTCACTCCTGGCACCTTCCACTGCCACCGCACGAATTGGAAAACCAGGACCCTAATCTTTGCCCGAGACCCCAAAGGATCCTTCCACATCCTTCAGAGATTTACCTGAACTTACACAAGTCACCTACAGTATCCGTTGCTCCTGTTGTCTCTTCGACATTGGGGAGACAGGATGCCAACGTGTGGAACACTTCAGAGAATATCTCTGGGACACCGGCACCAACAAACCCCACCACCCCGTGGCTGAACACTATAACTCCCCCTCCCATTCTGCCATAGACATTCAGGTCCTGGGCATCCTCTACCACCGAACCTTAACCATCCAATGCCTGGTGGAAGAAATACTGATCTTCTGCCTTGGGACCCTGCAACCACATGGGGTCAATGTGGATTTCACCAGTTTCCTCATTGCCCCTCCCCCCACCTTATCCCAGATCTACCCTACCAATTCAGCACCGCCCCATGACCTTTCCTACCTGTACATCTTCCTTCTCCCCAACCACTCCACCTTCCTCTCCGACATTTTACCTCCAACACCAACTTCATCGACCTATCACATTCTCAGCAACCTTCACCAGCACCATCCCCTTCCCATTTATCTCTCAGTACCCTTGGGGCACAAACGGCATTCCTGATGAAACGCTTATACAAGAAATGCCGATGCTCCTCCAATGCTGCTTGACAGCCTGTGCTTTTCCAGCACCACATTCTCGACTCTGATCTGCAGCATCTGCAATCCTAATTTTGTCCCTTGAGTTAATTCATCCAGTAATTTCCCCACTAGACATCTTAGTTAGCTTGTCTGTTAATTTATCGCTGTCCCTTTCTCCTTTATAAACAGCGTGGGACATATACAGCCCCGCAGTGCTCTGGCAATACTCCCACATACAATGAAAAAGTTTTTATAAATTGCAAGATTTATAGGCCATTCATCAGTAACCCTCATCCATTCCATTCAGATTGAGTAAATATTCCCTTTTTATGGTGATGTGAAATGTTGTGTAAGGAAAGGGATAACTGAACTTTTTTTTAGTGACTTCGATTAATGTCATTCACCGTGTTTTGTAATTATCCCAGTGGAGAGTTTCCATCTTTTAATGATCAATGGGCTCCATTCAATGTGTTATGCCATAGTATTAGCAGAAACATCACCGACAGCACTAACAGTGATCAGCAGCTCCAGAGAGAAGGGGGAGGAGGGATCATTGTCTGAGGACGTTAGACTAGAATGTTCCAACAATGGATCAGAATCAGAGAACTTTGGACTGGAACGTTCCAACATTGGACAAGAGTTTATCCTATTATGTTTGGTTTCTTTCTACAAATTATTATTGGTTGTCATTGCATTCGCAGGTTTATTGTGCTTTTCGCATTATTCAAAATTTTAATATCCTCTCCTCTCTATCGTTGGTGTTCTTGGTAAGTCTCAGTGTCCAGATATGTTTTCCTTTAAACTAGTTACGACTGCATTACTCTTCGTTCATATAGTCTTCACTTCTTGCCACTATCATTGTCTCAACTGTCCAGATATTCACTCTGCAGATCACATCTAACTGCATCAGTGAACTTGTTCAATTACTTACTCCCTCCTTGCTTCTGGCAGTGTTACTCATGGGTCTCTATGTTGACCTACTCACTTTCAGATGTGAACCATTGTCTCAATGTCCTTGTTATTTAAATGTTTCCCTCTATTCTGTTTACAAACTCGTTTCCTACCTGGGACTCCATCTCATCCCTGGCCAATATTTTTATTCATTCATTTCTGGGACTTGGGTGTCGCTGGCTGGCCAGCATTGATAGCCTCCCTCTATTTGCCCTTGAGAAGGTAGTGGTGAGCTGCCTTCTTGAATCGATGGAGCCCACTTGCTGTCGGTTGACCCTTAAGACTGGTAGGAGGGAATTCCAGGATTTTGATCCAATGACTGTGAAGAAACACCGGTGTGTTTCCAAGTCAGGGTAGTGAGTGGCTTGGAGGGGAACCTGCAGGTGGTGTTTAAACCAGACAAATCACAACATTGGTATCCCTTTGGCCATGAGCTGATTCCTGACATCATGTCCTGACCATTATTAACTTTAACTATTCACTGTTCCAGAATATACTTCACTGGCATAACTCATCTGCTGTTTAAACCTTCAGCTGTGTAACACAGACTTAATGATGACAACAATCTGCTGCCGACACTCTCGGGTTGAAATCTGTAGAAACAAATCTGATTCGAACTCAGACCAAATTTCCATCCATCTGACATTCCTGTGCACGATTATCTAAATCGCTATTGTGTCTGGCAATGCCTTTATTTTACTATTCTCAAGTACGTTAACGTATCTGTCCATGAAACTTCCCTCAGTCCCTCTGTGTGGATTATCCAAATCCCTGCCAGTTGTTCATATTTAACCTGGTTTCCTTTAAGTATAGTTTTCAATACTCCTCATGCTGGACAGATAATCCAGTCTACTGAGCAATGCACCAGCACAGTCTGCACAGCTCTCCATGTTGGCCTGTCATCTTGTCCCAGCATAAGTTGTTTGAAGTGTTCCGTGAACCGATTCAGAATTTGATTAAACAATCCATTTCAGCTGATCCTAAAATACCTGTATTCAATGATCTCGTTCTTGTAATTTTGCTCTCTAAGTGATCAATTCTCCAGTTAGTTCCACTACCCAGTCTTTTTCTCCATATTTCCACAACATGCTCTCAGTTAGTTAATTGTCTGTTTCTGTCTTTAATGTCAATCTCTCTATCCCGCTGTATCTTTCCCTAGCGTTGGGCTTTGACTCTGTAGTGTGTTGAGTGCTGGCATTGTGAAGCTCAGAAGCAATGAAATGGTGTGTGTCGGGCTGTTGTTCACTTCCCCGTGTGTCCCATGTGGTGCTCCATGTTGGATAGGGATGACAGCAACTTTGACTCATGTCTTTGAAAGATGGTCTGTGCCTGCCCACTGAACGTCTGACCTCTGTATTTGTCCCTTTGAGCTGATTGTGTGGTCAGTAACACGAGGAATCCCCTTGAATATTATTGTAAAAGACCAGGTGTCTAACATCTCTGACAATGCTCTCACTTTTTAAAAAAGTTCATTTTCTCCATTTCTTTAAAGAGAGATCTTAAAGGCCGAACTTCCCACTGCAAATGGCTGAAGTAAATAACTTAGGAGGCTTTTAGGGTGTTTTTTAAAAACAATTGTGATAACAATGGCCAGCTCTCACAGACCAGACTTTCCAGGTTTGCTGAGCTGTAACAATTACCAGGTGCCTGGGGTGGGAGAAGGGTTTGATGCTTCAGTAAATGATCCCTAGCTGTATTCTCTCTGAAATCTGTCTTGATGCTGTTTCGTCCTCGATTGGATGTGTATTTTTGCCAAGGGACGAGTTTATGGGATGTTAGTACATTGGAACTCTTCATTAGTGGAAAGTACTGTATCTAATATTCTGTTAAGATTTCCAATCGTCAAGTTATTCTAATCTTCTCTTCTTTTTGTATGTATTTTTATTATGGTGTTTAAATAAATTGTGTTTTGATTAAGGTTGAGTGGTTTGACTGGCTGCATCACATCTGGAGCACCCATTTCACATCTACCTTTACTAAAAGGTAGTGGGGCGACAGCACCAGGGACCCAGGTTCAATTCCCACTGATGACTGTGGAGTTTGCACATTCTCTCTGTATCTGCGTGGGTTTCTTCTGGGTTCTGTGGTTTCTTCCCACAATCCAACGATGTTTATGTCAGGTGAATTGGCCATGCTAAATTGCCCATAGTGTTAGGTGCATTCGTCAGGGGTAAATATGGGTAGGGGAGAGAGTCTGGGTGGTTACGTCTTCGGTGCTCCAGTGTGGACTTGTTGGGCTGTATGGCCTGTTTCCATACTGTTGGGAATCTAACTAAGACAAGGTTGGTGTCCAGGCTACCAGCTTAAAGCATGTGAAGGCAGTCTGGTCTGTTCCATAGCAAAGTGGGAACACTTGTCCAGTTCAAAATCGATAATTCCAAATTGGGTTCAGGATTAGAATCCCTACAGAGTGGAAGCAGGCCATTTGGCCAAACAAGTTCACATCAACCCTCCGAACAGTAAATTATCCAGACGCATTCCATTCCCCATTACTCCATATTTACCCCTGACTAGTGCAAATAACCTAGACATCACTGAACCTTATGGGCAATTTAATATGGCCATTTCTCCTATACTACATATATTTGTACTGGTGGAGCAAACTGGAGCACCTGTAGAAAACCCACATAGGGATGGGGAGAATGTGCACAGGGAGTTTGTTGGGCTCAAAGGCAGCATTTTGTAGTAGTTGGTATCTTTTGTTGTGAGTGTTGAATTTGGTTGGTTTGTACAATGTTTTGTGTAGTAATGGCTATTTCTGTCACTAAGAGTTCTCTGGGTGAGGACAAAGTGAAGTTGGAGATTTTAAAAATGGTGAGCAAGGCAGAGCGTTTAGGATTGGCAGACAAGCTGGAGTTGGTTTTGTGGTTATCTGTGAGAAACGGAGATAATTACAGCTGCAGCTTTACATTTAATTTTTTGCGGAAAGATCCTCAGAATCTTTGGAAATGGCTAGAATTCATTTGCAGATGGAACAGCTTGGACATAAAAATGAATTGAGGCAGTTTGAAATATGATTTAAAGTAGAATTAAAATAAGAGGAAGAAGAAAGACAGAAAAAGAATGAAAAAAAGCAGCAAGAGAGAGAGTTTCAACTTCAAACGCTAGCAATTTGAGAGGAAAGTCGACTTAGCAGGGTGGAGATGAAGGGAAATGTTAGGCTGGATGAGGATAGTGAGGATGAATAACTCTATGGTAGCCAAACACCTAAGGGGGATCTGTTTAATTGTATACAGACATTGTCTAAATTTGATGAAAAGGATGTAGAAGTCGTTTTAATTTCATTTGAGAAAGTGGCTAAACAGATGCACTGACCACTGACCATGTGGGTTTAATTAATCCAGACAAAGCTGGTCGGTATTACGAGTAAGGTATCTGGAGAGTATGAGAAAGTGAAGAAAGACATTTGAAGTGCATATGAATTTGTGCCAGAAGCCCACTGGCAGTGATTTAGAATGTAATTGTGTCCCTGGTTAAACGTACATTGAGTTTGAAAGGATTAACCAAAGTAATGTTGAAAGGTGAGTCAGGATATTAAAAACAGAGCAACCTATGACACTCTTAGATAGACTCATACTTTGGAGGAGTTCAAAACCTCACTTCCTGCAGTTGTGAGAACGCGTGGGGAAGAGCAGAGAGTTGAAATGGCACGATTCGAATCTGAAATGCTGATGATCATCAGTTGGTCCATAAATCAAAGTTTGGCTTTTGGGACGGCTTGAGGAGAATGTGCAAGATCTTAAAATATATACCTGTGTGTAAGATTTAGTGGCATAGGCCAGGATTAGCAGGTAAAGAGGTTACAGCATTAAGATGTACAGGAAGATGTAAATCCTTTAAGCTGAGACATGAAGAGATATGTCATTGAGAAGGACGATGTTAGAGATGAGAAGTGCTCCATTATGTAAATTTGTTTGGCGTGTCCGGTGATGCCATCAATTGTAAAATATTTCATAATTGGGAAGGAGGCCTTGAGCTTGGTGTTGATGTTACAACATTTCAGTATCTAAGTTGCCAATACCGTGTCAAGACAAATATATGTATACTGATCATAACGCCTGAACGATTTTGGACAAATTAAGGGAGAATACGTCCAGTCCGTTCAGACAGAGGTTCTTAGTGTTGCCATTCAATTTGGAAGTTATACAGGTGACCGGACGAGAACCCGTACTTGCTGACAAGTTGTCGAAACTTAGATGAAGAAAAACAGTGGCGTTCAGTAACAGAAGTAAGCTAACTGAAATAGAATAGATTTGTGAATGTTAGCACAAAAACGCCTCTGTTTTTCTTCATCGAAGTTTCGACAACTTGTCAGCAAGTACGGGTTCTCGTCCGGTCACCTGTATAACTTCCAAATTGAATGGCAACACTAAGAACCTCTGTCTGAACGGACTGGACGTATTCTCCCTTAAGGATTTGTTGATCCAACTCTGGATGGTGCATGGGGACTGTAACATGAACAGCAAATGGAGCAGGGGCTGTATAGAGAGGAGGCTCTGAAACCACGGTGTGAATGTGTCTGGGGAAAGGGACCAACTTTATCCACCCCGTGTTTTCCAGGAACAGCTTCCCAAGTTCCACTTTACCCAGGAGCAGAGTGTGAGGGGCCCTGACTGAACAAGGAGCTGGTCACAGAGCGGTGTCATCTCCTTCAACACGACCTGCAGCTTCACCCCAGGGGGAGGATGGTGCTGCCGGTGACAGGGTCACTGTTTCATTCAGCTTCTATGATCTGGAACTTTCCAGGCAGAACTGGGTGACATGTGCCTTATCTCCCGGTGGCAGAGTGGTTAGCAGTGCTGCCTCATAACGCCAGAGACACGCGTTCAGTTCCCGCCTCAGGTGAATGGCCTTGTGGCATTTGCACATCCTTCGCATGTCTGCGTGGGTTTGCTCCGGTTACCTCCCACAGTTCAAAAATGTGCAGGTTAGGTGAATTGGCCATGCTAAATTACCCGTTGTGTGAGTTGAAGGGGTAAATATACGGAAATGGGTCTGAGTGGGTGGCGGGTTGGTGTGGACTTGTTGGGCCGAAAGGCCTGTTTGCACACTGTAAGTAACTTAATCACAACATCAATGTCATCATTTGGTGATGGAGGGTATATATTGCGGATGAGGTGAATGTTTTCTCTCTCAGCAGACAGTTGCCAGGTGTATCAATGTATTCTCAGTATTGCAGGATTCCTAATGATGTACATGGTTCTATGGGCTTCCCATGTCAATGAGGAGAGCTCGAGGAACTGAAGGAGCTCTCACTCCATTAATGTTACAGAGTGCCCATGCACAGTACATCATGTTGGTGAATACTCACTGTCCTGGCAGCAGCAACTGCATCTTATTTTAGAAGCAGTCAGCCATTCCCATCGTCTTTGGGTCTCCATTCGGAAAGAAAGGATAGGCTCTCGGCCTTTGATAGACGTCTCAAAACAACCCCCCCTCACCACTCCCACCGCCAACCAACCACATCAAAATATCCCGGGTGTTCTGAGAGTAGTAGGACCACTGGTAATGTCAGGGAGCAGACCATCAGGGAGATCGAACAACACTTCCCATTTCTGAATGGGTTAGAGTAAACCCTCCAGAACACACTGTCTCTCTATATTGAGTAATCCATCTCCATTTCAATAACATATTGCCTTCCATTCTTCCAGAAAAAAGCTGGCAGGTTATACATTCCGTTATATTCCACTTGGCACAGTATTATTCATTGGCTTTAACTGTCCATATCAATTTGCAGACTCTCCACATTCTCTTGATAGTTTAATGTCTTGTTTACCTCAGTGTCAATATCAAACTTAGTAGCAGTATATCTGTTCTATCGTCCTGATCACGAATATCGAATGAAAACAGTTAAGGACCCAGCACTGGTCCCTGTGTGACTCCACTGGTTACGTCCTGTCAAACTATTTAAGACTGATTTAAACAGAGTGCCTGCTCCCTGATAGATAACCAGTCCTCACCGGATCATCTGGAGCACAGTCGAAGGACTGAATAAGAAAGAGGAACAATCCAGCCCCTCAAGTCTGTTCCACCATTGAGTACAATCATGGCTGATGTCATCGCCGGCTCAGGTCCATTCCCCTGCCTGCTCTCCAAATCCCTTCATTTACTCAATGTCCCAGCATCCCCTGCACACTGGGACAGTGAGCTACACAGATTCACAACCCATTGAGAGTAGTAAGTTCTCCTCGCCCCTGTTTTAAATCTGCTCTGCCAAATCCTAAAACTATGATCTATTGTTCTAGTTTGCCCCAGATGAGGAAATTTCCACTCCCCACCGACATTGTGAATCACCTTTAACATCCTCCAGGCCTCAATGAGGTCTTCTCTCATTCTTCTGAACCTAGAGTGCATTGGCCTGATCTGCTCGAAATCGCTTCAAAAGACAAATTCATCTCTGGAATCAATCTAAAGTACTTATTCTGAACTGCCTTCTTTGTAACAACATCACTCCTGCGTTAGGACAACAAACCTGAAAACAGTATGTCAGTTACAGTCTCCCTAATACCTTGCAGAATTGCAGTAATTCTTCCGTCCCTTTATACTCTATTCTTTTACAAGTAAATTCTGAAATTGCACTTGCTTTTCTTATTCCCTGCTGTACCTGCATGTGAGTTTTCTGTGATCTGCACAAGAACACCCAGATGCTTCTGCAAGTAACCACTCTGAAGTTTCTCTCCATTTCCATAACATGTTGGATTCCTCTGGTCAAAATTGTTAATCCCATATTATCCACGTTAAATTTTAGCCGTCAGATGTTGGCACATTCATCTAAACTGTTCATGCCCATTTGTGATATTTCGACAAATTCATCACATCAACCTACTTTTCCACTTGTTTTAGTGTCAGCTGAAAATGTAGTTGTAGTGTTTTCTCTCCTCTCATCCAAGTAATACAATGGATGATAAATTGTTGGGTCATGTGGTCTGAACTCTATGGAATCCCAAAAGTTGCCAACCACTAACGAAACAACTATTCCATGTCTCTGCATTTTGTTGGCTCACCAGCCCTCTATCCAGGTGAATTACCTCCTCCCAAACCCATGTCCTATTTTACAGCTTAATATTTTGTGCAGCGTTTAATCAATGCCTCTCCAAAGTCCAGCTACTTTACTCCTCCAGGATCCCCATTGTCTACTTTGCATGTTACATCTTTAAAGAATTCGAGCTAACAAATGCTTTAAAAATGCTGATTCTGATGTATTCTGGTTTTACTTTGCAAATCCCCCGTTATTAATTAAATAATAATGGAGTCTCACAATTTCCCTTAATTCCCAACAGAATGCTCACGACCTATTGTTGACAAGTGAAAATGATAATCCTAATTCCTAACTTTTCTACACTCTACGTTCCCTTTCCCGGGGTCCTCTGTAACAGGTTCAAAGCTTTAAAAGTTATGCTCCAATCGCTGTGTCATAGACATGAGTGTCTGAATGGATTCACTCAGTTCCTGGTTTATACGCTCAATGGGTTGAATCTCCCCATGGTTTTCCGACATTATAGTCTCGATGGCTGGAATGTCCTGATTGACAGGTTCAAGATCTGCTTCTCCTCCTCCTGCTAATATGTCAGACGCCTGAGAGATTGTGGAATCTTCCTGTTGCTGTGCAACATTTTGAGGGGCTCAAAGGTCTCTTCATATTCCTTCACAACAGGCTCGAGATACTGAACAATCACCTCCTGCATCCCTGAAATGGGATCGAAGGAGTGAATTGTCTTCTTCTGTTCCCGTACAACAGACTCATGGGTGAATTTCCTCCAACTTTCCATAACATGTCTCAAATAATTTGATCTCCTTCTTTAATTCTCATGCTGAATGGCCTCCTGTTATTCTAGTGTACCAATCTCTTCCAGTTCCTGTGTTAGAGACTTGAGGAGGCTGAATAGACTGATCCTGTTGCTGCATAAAAGTATACTGGTGCCTCATGGCCCTCTCTGTATGCAGTGTTATAGACTCGAGGGGCGGATTGGCCTCCTCCTGTAACTGTATATCAGGATTCAGGGGCTGAATAACCTCGTCCTGTTCTAGTGTAACAGGGTCGAAGTCCTGAATATCCTTCTGCTGTTCCTGTGTTACAGGCTGGAGAAATGGAATTGGCTGTGTAATTGGCTTCTGTTGCTGACTCTTTCCGGTGTTCTATGTAGAAATAAGGCCACTTTTCATTCTTGTAAAATCTACTGCGTATTGGATCAACATGATGATCCTTTCCATGTAAGTTAACCGCTTCATTGCAGGAATCAGATGGAGGAAGCATTTCTGATCTACTTCCAATATAGCAATATCCTTTCTTCAGTGAGGAGACTAAATCTGTGCACATTACTCTAGATATAATCTGATTATGATCCTGTACAGAAACAGCAACACTTTACCAGTCTGCTGTAAAGTTCCCAGCCAGGTTAGAGCACGCTCAGCTGTCTGGGGGAATGCATAGCATTGTTGAAAGATCATTGTCCTTCTCTACCCCACCAGCATAACAGGAGATCTGGTGAAAATGTCATAAAAACACTTGAGAAGAATGAATAACGTGACGAGATTACCTCATCGTCCAAATCGCCTTCACCAAATATCTCACCTGAATCTGCCATTGATCTCCCAAGAGGCCACATCGCTCAGATTCCACAAAATCTAGTAAGGTGAAGCTTAGAAACAGCAAGGAGAAGCAAAGATTGATGGAAGTTATATGTCAAAGTGAAAGTTGCAAAGTGGAGTATGTTATAAAACAGATAATTAGATATCCAGGTTTGTTGGTACTGCAATAATAATAAAAAACAGTTTCAAGCTACATCTAAACTGTGGTAACCCACGTGAATAATAATACTGAGAAAATGGATTTCATTAACATATTTGAGATGGTTTCCTTTAACAGTATGTTGATCACTGAAGTAGAGGTGAGGCTGTTTTGAAATTGATGCTATGTGATCAGAAGAGCCAATTGAAAACCCTGCTGAAAAGGAGGTTTCGGGAATAGTAATAACAATATATTGAATTTTATATGACGTCTGAATACAAAACAGTTGTTTTTGAAATTGTAGTTATAAACCTGAGTCATGCAATTCACGAAACTATAAGGCGCAATTTAACTTCAGTGAATTGGAGAAGTACATGAAAAAGATTTACTGGAAGACAGGTAATGGTTGTTGTTTAAATAAACACTTTAAAATGTACAATACACACATGTCCACCACAGTTCAAACAGCAAAGGGGTGAGGTGACTTAACAATAGTTTACAAAAGAAGCTAAAGATTGTATTAGAGCAAAGGAAGGAGCTCAGAAAAAAATTCAGATATTGTTGTAAGTCATGGATTCAGAGACATTTGAGGACCAATGAACTGATAATGGAATTAAAAAAGAAACATTAGGATGACCAAACGCTTCTCTCAATACTTGATGGGAAAGTGACGGCAAGGACACATGTGGAATGGTGAATATCCACACAAGATAATTTCTTGCGGAGAACTAGGAAATTACAGAGAAACTAAATAGTTACTTTCATGCCAATCTTATTAGAGGCAATATTGACTGATCGAAAAAATCAGTTTGTGTTCTCCGGTGATTGTCAAAATGAAAGGAGATTGAAGTGAAGCTTAGAAAGTTCACAAAGAGAGACGGACTGACATAGGGGCATGGAGAAGTGTTGCCAGGCAAGGTTAGGGAGAATCCCAAGATATTGTCCACGTACATCAATCAGAACAAAATAACCAGGACACAACTAGGGCCCATTAGAGACCAAGGAAGCACTCTGTGTGTGAAGCTGGAAAACATTGATCGATTGTTACATGAGAGCTCCATATCTGTTTTCCTTGGAGAAGGAGGGTGCAGGGACAGAATTCAAAAAGATGGGTTGGGAAGCTCTTGAACAGACTGATATAAGATGGGAGCAGGGATTGGAGACTGTGGTTGGTATAAAATTGGACTGATTGCCATGTCTGGATAAGTTGCATTACAGGCTGCTGTTTGAGACAAAGGAGAAAAGGCGCTGACTCAAATTTTTAAGTCGAATCTGGCTACAGGGAAGTTGGAGTTGCCAGATGACTGGAGAACAACGAATATGGTCCCACTTTACAGAAAGGATGGTGGAAATAGCCTGACTGTTAACCAGTCAGTATTAGATCCGTGTTAGGGTAAGTACTGGAGAAAATAGGAAAGATAAAAAATATCTCTATTTGCAGAGGCAAGGTTTGATCAGGGGGAGTCAGCATGACATCATAGGAGGGAAGTCATTCCAAGTGAATGTTATTGTTTGTTTTTGAGCATGTTGGTCTTATGGTTTTTTCAGCAAGACCTTTGACAAAGCCCCATATGTGAAACTGATTTTAAAAAGTCATGATATTAAGGGTAACTTAGTGAGTTACATCAAACATTATCTTATTCGCAGGAGTCTGAGGGTGGTGGAGGAAGGCTGTTTGTGTGACTGGAGACCAGTGTCCCCTGATGTATCACAATGATCAGTGCAGTGTGTCTTCTTATTTGTGGTATTCATAAATGATCTACATGTGAATGTGTTAGCCGGGAGGGGGTATGGTGGTGAGGGAGTGTGCTAATTAAGTTTGCCTGGGTGGCAGTGAGGAGGAAGGCCTTATCTTACAGGAAGATACAGATGGAATGGTCAGATGGTCAGATGGAATATAACCCTGATAAACATGTGGTGAAGAAAGGGGGGCATACAATGAATTTCAGCACACTAAGAAGCTGAGAGGGTATTCCTCCACAGATCCCTGAATGTGACGGCACAGGGTAATAGGTGAGGGGGAAAAAATGAGGACTGCAGATGTTTGAGATCAGAGTCAAGAAGTGGAGTTCTAGTAAAGCACAGTTGGTCAAGCAGCATGCAAGGAGCAGGAGAGTCGATGTTTCGAGCATAAGCTTTTTATCAGGATTGGTGGCCACATTCCTGATGAAAAGCATATTCTCAAAAAGTAGGCTTTCCTGCATCTCGGAAGCTGGCTGATCTGCTGCGCCTTTCCAGCAATATATTTTTTGACTGAGGTTAATACGTTACTTAGTAAGGCAGAGGGAACCGTAGGCAGAGCCTTCATTCCCCGACGTATAGATTGTTAGTGCTATACAAGTCTATGCTTAGGCCATGGTGGAACATGGTGCGTAGTTCTGGGAGCCATATTGCAGTAAGGAATGTGATTGTAGTGGTGGGGTGCAGAGGAGATTCACCGGGATGCTCCCTGGGATGGAGCATATCAGCTATGGAGAGAGGCTGGATAAACTCGGGTTGTTTACTTTGGAGCAGAGAAGGTTGAGGGAAAGGTAATTCACAAGGATAAGATTATGAGGGGGATTTCCAGAAAGATTTTTGCTGAAGTCCCATACCCAGTGTTCAAAATCATATCTTATGGGATTGTGGCAAATATTTGGACATGGTTACGGAATGGGACAGTTGGCAGGAAAGAGTGAGTAAAAGTTTTTGCTTTTGATTTTATGACCATGTGTATTTTCCAGGATAAATAGAATAATACACAGTGAAATGCTTTCACTTGTTGCCACAAAGTGGTGCCATTTTGGATAATTGAAGACAATGGAATAAATAGAGGATACAGCCCGAAGAGAGTTTATGGGTTGTGAGACAGCTCCTCATCATCGACCAGCCCTGCAACCCAACCCCTCCATGACAGCTTCATCCCCATCTACACCAGACCCCAGCAACATCGAAGTTGCTGATCCTCAGGCACCATCTTCGCCACTGGGCAGATACTCCTCCATCACCAGCTCATTGCCCCATGTGCCAGGCCATTCCAATGTCAGAGCCATGTCTCTTACTGCTGGGCCTACCTCATCGATGTTACCATCATGGCCTTCTACTATCCGCTTCATACAACCAGTGCAGGACCCAACCAACAACATGTCTCCAATCTTCAGGCATCACCTTTTGCTACTGGGCCCTATCTCACTCACGTTGATTCTGCTGGTCTTGCAGCTGTCAATTCCAGGTCATGTGCTTGCTCCAGGAAAGTAAGGACTCACTCTCCTCCGCATTGGGCTTAGCTTGAGTTCCAAACCCTGGGTCCAGCTTAAGGTCAGTAAATTACAAAAAGAAAGTTGGAAGAGAAAGTAAGAAAAAGAAAGCAGGTCAGAAAAGGAGCCCTTGGACCGGAAAAACAGGAATAAAATGATCCTTTTATTGGAGATGAAGGTTCGTGGAGTATCTCAGGATTATGTCCTTGGGTCTCAGCTATTCGCAAACACCTCAAACATTTGGTTGATGGAATCAATTGCAACATATCACAGTCTGCTGTAAGAGAAATGCATTGAGGAGATTCTCGGCCATGATAAGAACGCGGGAGGCACACTGCGTTGAATGACATACTCCTTTCCCAATGTTTCTATGTAGTCTGTGGATAAACACTATCAATGTTGACACAAGCTCTCAGATGTTAGGAAGGAAGTCTCTGCAATGTTGACAGGCCTGTGTTTCCCTTTCCTGATGCAGAAGCTGATGCCGGGTGTTCTGACCGGTTTTATCCTTTAAGAATTCGTAGCAGTTTGATACAATTGAGTACCTTGCTTGGCCATTTCAGAGACCATTGAAGAGTACCTCCCATGTCTGTGTGTCTAGAGTCACTTTTCGGCCAGACCAGGAAAACCTGGGAGATTCACTTCCTGAAAGTACATTGTGGAAGCAAATTGATGTTTATAATTGACATTGGCTTCAAGATCATTATTACTGACTCAAGATTTTAGATCTCGATATTTTATTAATTGTTATTAACTTCCAGCAGCTGCCAGAGCATGAGCCTGGTCTGGATTAGAAATCCAGTGACATTTCCAACTCCACATAGTAACCTATCGCAAACCACACTGAGCAGTTTATTTCTTTGCTGCTAGACAACTCTGTCAAAAAGAACACCCAACAATTTGACCATCATTATGGAATTGAGGGGGTGACGTTGGTCATACTGTAATTATTCTCCTCTTAAGGGACTTGAACATAGTTGAGTAATTTTCCACATTGCTATATAGATGTCAGAGTTGGAACTGGAATGAAAAAGCTTCCTCAGGGAAACGGCTTGTCGTACATTGCCTTTGTCATATCTACTGTGTTCAGATGTTTCTTCCTGTCATATAAAGCGAATCAGATTGTTTGAAAACTGCCATCTCTAATTCTGTGGGCATCCTGACGAGGTGAGGTAGATCATTGACTCAATACTTCTGGCTGAGTATGTCGCAGATAACTACATGCTTGTCTTTTGCACTGATGTGCAGGGCTGTTCCATTATTAAGGAGGGGGACATGTGTTGGGTCCTCTCCTGCAGTGAGTTGTTTAATCCAATAATAGCTGATCTGGCTGGACAGTAGAGCTTCGAACTGATCTGTTGGTCTTGCAATCATTCCGCCCTCCCTATCAGATGGTACTTCTGCTGTTTGGAATGTAAACATCAAGTGTGGTAGCTCTATGGTTTGCCATCAGTTTTAGGTACACATAGTTCTGCCCTGGCATGTTCACCACACTCGTCGCTGAAGCATAGATTCGCTTATTGGTAATGGTAGACTGAGGGATAATCCCATGCAAAAAGTTACAGATTATGTTTGAATATAATTTTGCTTCTGTTGCTGTTGTGGTCTACCGCATCACATGGAACACGCAGTTTGAGCTGCAATATCTCCAATACAGTCCTGCTGCCTGTCCCCCAGTTCACACCAAGTCCCACTCACCCATCACTCATGTACTCAGTGACCTACTCTGGTTTCTGATGTGGCACACTTCCAATGTTATATTCTCATTCTACGGAGGGTCTCTCCATTGGGGGGACACACTTACAATTTGCCTCATTGCCCAACACCCTTTAACATAATCATCTGAATCTTTTCCTTTCCAGTATGTGCTACCTTCTGTGTTTAGAGTGAATGCGTGTCCCTCTGTTTCTCTCCCTGACTAACAGTGAGAACTCTGTAATGTCAATGATGCCAGCTTTACGTTATTTCAGAGACACGGAAATTGTGCATCTTGTATTATCTTTCACTTCCCGGTATATGCGCTCCAGGTTGACCAGGGCGTGTGGGTCACGTTGACACATGTCTTTGAAACGTAGTGAAAAGCAGAAATTGCTAGAGAAATTAAGCAGGTCTGGCCACATCAGTGGAGTGAAAGCAGACTTAATCATTTGGGTGCAGTGACCATTATTCAAGGCTCAGTTGGAAAATGGGCTTTTAAATCCCTTGACCGAGGTAGAGGAGGGGTGACGGGAAACAAGATGGTGTGGAGGAACAATGCCATTGACAAGTTGACTTTTATTTCTGGTAAAAGAGAATCAAATGTAAAATGAGTATTAATTAGATTGTGAAGAGGGGATATGGGTTCCTTAATTAAGTGCAAGACAAACGATTCACAAATAGGGCAAGTTCATTGGGACACCAGGAGAAACAATGTGTGAAGAATGGAGAACACCCATAATACAGTCAGGCTGTGGAAGTATGGAATTGAATAAAAAACTCCTTCAGGATAGAACGTACCAAGGTCTAAAGTGAGGTGCTACTCGAGGTTGAGTTGTGCTTCATTGGAGGATTACAGCAGCCCAGGATTGAAATGGTAGCATGAGAGCAAGGTACGTTATTGAAATGGGAAGCAATGAGAAGGTCAGGGTTATTCCCACAGACAGAGTGGGAGTGTTCTTCAAAACAGTTTCTGTTTGGTCTCCCCAATGTAAAGGAGACTGCATTGTGAGCAGAAATGACTGGAGACTGGATTGAAAGAGTACAAACGAAATGCCGCTTCATCTGGAATGTGTGTATTGGGTTGTTAAAAAATAACGAATGTGTCCGCGATCTTTTCAAATGTCCAAATTTATTTCTTCTTATATTTGGACCACCTAGTTCCACAGCTTGGAGAGAGGAAGTCCTATAGGTGCGGGAGGCCAGAGTTAATAAACTTGGATCTGGATAAACACAGCAAACCAGACAGAATCAGAGGAGCAGCAAAGGCAATATTTTGACCTTGGACGTTTCGTCAGGACGGGTGAGGGGGAGGGGAGCCCAGAAATTGAGTGATGGGATATGGAAGGGCGGCGGGTAGGTATGGTGGTGGTAGGCACATGCAGGTATGAGCTTACTGTGATTGGTCAGTGAGAAGGATGGAGCAGATACAGGTGGGTCTGGTCAGGGAAAAGGTACATGGGATAAGGCTATGGGTGGAGGGCTTTTGAAGCGGCTTCAGTCAATATTGAGGCCATTGGGCTATCAGCTTCAAAGGTAAGCTCTCAGATGGTGTTCATCTGACAGTGGACAGGCTAAGGATGGGCATGTCGCTGGGCGAGTGGGAAAGGAAATTAAAATGAATGGTAACTGGAAAGTCGAGTTGTTTTTTTCGTACAGAGCACTAATGCTCCACACAGAGCCTGATCCTGACCCACCGAGCTCATCTCCAACTCCCAACGTGGTCTCTTCTATGTTGTGGAGACGAAATGGAGACTCAGGGACATATTCATGGAGCATCTGCTCTCTGCACGCTTTAACAAACACAGCATTCCAGTTGCCATCAATGTCAATCACTCCCCTCCCCGTGTTCATCCGGAAACACGTCCATCTTTGGCCTCGTCCACTGTCAGAGTGAAGACAAACAGAAACTGTGGAACAGAACTTGATATTTCAGCTGGAGACCTTACAGCTCAATGACCACAATTTTGACTTCACTGGCTTCAAAATCTCTCTACCCACAGCCTTACCCCATGTCCCCTCCCCTGACCTGACCAAAGCTGTCCATCTTCCCATTCGTATATCTGTTGCACCCTTCTCACTGACCAATCACAATTATTCCCGGCCTGCATCCCCTATTGCCATTCCACCTACCCTTTCACCAGCCCCACGCCCCTCCCTCTATTTACTTCCCGGCTCCCCTTCCCTCACCTCAATCTTGATGAAGTGTTTCAGCCTGAAACGTTGGCTTTCCTGTTCCTAATATGCTGTCTCACTTGCTTTGCTTTTTCAGCTTCATATGTATTGGCTACATTGTTGCAGGTTGAGACCTTATCAGCAACAGATTTTATTGTGCTTTTTATGCATTCCTTGTTGTCTGTTTACTGGCAAGCCTATCTCAACATTCTCACTGCAGGATCTAGGAAACATTCTCTTTGTCACCAATGCTCCTGTCTGCTTCGAACTGATTTCCTTTGTTTTAACCGTACTTCCATCTTTGCTGTTCGCAATGGCATTGTACACGTACCCCTTGTTATGCTGTAGCTTAATCACACCCCTTTCCAATATACTTCACAACTTCCTTGTTCTTATACTCCACACATCTTTTCATAAACCCAAAGATCCAATAAGTCCTTCTAAAGTTTCCTGTCTTCTATTTCCCTCTCTCCTTAAACGGGGAGGTTACATTTACCATTCCTCCCTCACTCCAAGATTTCCAGAAAAATCACCCGCAATGCCTCCACAATTACCTTCGATGTCTCTTTAGAACTACGAGCTGTTGCCCAACTGGTCTCGCTGATTGATTCAACTTCACCTTCCCCAGCACCTCCTCTTTACTGAGGTCAGTATACTCAACTCTATTCCTTGACTGTCTTGAAGTTCTGGCATTTTGCTGGCGTCTTCCACCGTGAAGATTGATATAAAGTATCTATTGAATTCCTCTGCCATTCCATTGCTTCCCATAACTACTCAAGTCTCATTTTCCAACAGTCTTTTGTTTGTTTTCTACTCCCTGCCTTCCTTGTTATATATCTAAAAATCGCTTTCCATATTCTTTTACACGATTAAGAAGCGTAATGTTATATTTCACCCTCTCCTCCCATTTGCTGTGATTAGTTACTTGTGCTGGAATTTGTAGACTTCGTAATCCTTTGGATTCCCAATAATATTCACCACGTTGTCTGCATTTTCTTTTGTTTTTATACTCGCGGCTGACTTGTCTTCTTCTGAATATTGTACTTCTTACTTGGGATGAGTTTCTGATGTGCTGATGAATTATCCCCAGAAACTCCTGTCATTGCTGCTTCACCATCTTCCACAGGCTCAGCTTCCCTTCCAACTAACTCTGGCCAACTGCTCCCTCATGTCTTGTAGTTACATTACTCAATTATAAGACATCACATTCAAAAGTGAGCAATAGCTGTAAATAGCATGGGACAGAAAGAACGATTGGACGATTTATTAATTAGATTAAAAGAAAAATCGAGAGACAGAGAGAGAAAATTTCGACATGGAGATATAAACATAGAAAAGTCTACATGACTGATAGATATAGATGTACATCTGTTTTTGGTTTGACAATTCCTGTGTGTTATGGTCTTTTGTACAGTGTATGTGCAACAGAATAATATGTTGAAATGTCGGTCTGATGCCAGAACTTTTATCTCCAGCAATATGACAGGCAACAGTTGTTGACAGAACCTAGCAGGCCAATGTATATGTTTCCCGGTAGAAAATTAATTAACTGAAATAAACTGGAACACAAGAAGCAAGAATTTATAACATACATCCTGATAAGAATTAGAGATAGGTCTGGGTATGCAAGGAAGAGGCAGGAGGCAGAGGGTACGTTGAAAGGAGAAGGAACATAACATCTCAGCTGAAGACTAAATAGCATGTTAACGTTTTATAAATTTTGTACATAACATGCATCATTTTTGTTAACTATGTCTTTCTTGTTCATTCTGAATATGGTGAACACATATAAACAGTCTTATGTATCTTCATGAATGCAAGCGCACATACACACACCCACACACACAGACACACACACAGACACACACACCCACAGACGCACACCCACACACAGAGACACATATACAGAAACCCCCACACACTCACACACACAGAGAGAGACACACACACTCTCACACACACACAGACATGCACACACACTCACTCACACACACAGACACACATGCACTCACACAGACAGACAGACAGACACACACACACACACAGGCACACACACATTCATACACACACTCTCTCTCTCTCACACACACACACGCACTGATCAATCGTTGTTCGGCCATTCCATTTCAAACTATCCTGTTTTATTTACATTGTCACTTGTAATTCCTTCTTCCGAATATATCCTGTTTCTTTCTCTACATTTGATTTTATTCTGTCTATCAAGAAGACATTGGGGACTGGGGGGATGTCACTTTACTCCTCGTCAGTCCCCACAGTCACTGTCTTCTATTCCTTTTTGTTTCTTAGCCCATTAAAAATACATACTGTGTCTGACCCTTGAATCCCGATAAACAGGTCACTTTCTTTTTAGATTCCTACAGTATGGAAACAGGCCCTTCGGCCCAACAAGTCCACACCGACCTTCCGAAGAGCAAACCCACCCTGACCCATTCCCCTACCCTCTATTCACCCCTGACACTATGGGCAATTTAGTATGGCCAATTCACCTAATCTGCACATCTTTGGACTGTGGGAGGAAACCGGAACACCCGGAGGAAACGCACGCAGACACGGCGACAATGTGCAAACGCCACACAGACAGTTGTCCAAGGCTGTTCAGTAAACAAAACATTTACTTTTGGGCTAAAGCTACAACAAATCTAAAAAAAAAGGCATGCAAAATGTGCAATAAGATGTTTGCATCTTTGCAAGCAAATTATTGAATGACATTGTGCAAAGGATAATTAACTGATAAAAGATATGAGAGTATAATCCAGCGAAATCCGTAGCACAGTGAGAGAATAACAAGCAAATCCATTTAAACTTGACGATTATGGACTAACATTTATTATGTCCAGAAAAAAATGGTGATTTTGTGAGAAATTGCATTTTCCCCATGATGTGTAATTCCCAATAGTTCACATTTCAGTGTGGAGAGACCCCATGTTGGTTGAGAGGGAGCTCCAGGCTCTGAATGAATTCTCACCGTCTCAATGTGCAGTTGGTGTGTGTCTCTGCACTGTTCATAAATCTATCAGCAGCCTTAATGCCTTACTCCTGAAATAGTTCGCTATTCCCACCACCTTCTGTCCTCTATAGGAGTACAATGATGTCTTCTCGGAGATAGAAGGCATTTCCTTGAGACTCGGCAAACCATTTACCTTTCCCCCTCACGTTCAGCAAACCAAGTTAAAGTGACACATATGTACCACGAGCAAAGGAACCAGGAGGAACAACATAGAGCAGTCTATCTGTGTAGATTCTGCTTCACTCTTTGTTATGTTAGGGCATCAAAGACATCTTCCTATTTCAGTACACGTGGTTTGATAGGCTGAATGGCCACGTCCTGGTCATCTGGAAGCAGCTCAAGGACCTGACTTGGCGACTCCGGTTCCTGTTTAACATCTTGATGTGCTGACTACACTCCTTCACTCCTTGTGTAATAGGCAGGAGGGTCAGAATGTGCTATCCCTATTCTTATTCAATAGTTTCAATGGATTGAATGGCGTCGTTGTATTCTGTTGAAACCACGTTTCGGGCAGAAGATTATGCTCAGAAACGGCGATTCTCCTGCTCCTCGGATGCTGCCTGACCTGCTGTGCTTTTACAGCGCTACACTCTCGAGTCTTCAGTCACTGAATGGTCTCCTCTGTTTCTGTGCACCAGGTTATCAGAATAAATAAACTCCAAATGCTCCTGTCTTACAGTTTTGAGGAACTGAATGGAACATAGGGACGTAGGACTGAGGAGTAGGAGTGTGTCATTAGACACTTTAAGCCTCCCCAACTAGGCAGTAAGGTCGTGGCTGATCTGGATGTGGTCACAGCCCCACTTCCATATCTGTAGTTCATTGTCCTTTACTGCCCAATATGTAAATGCTTTGACTAAATGCAAACACACAGGCACCACAAATCTCTGGGGAAGAGCATTCCCACTCAAACAACCCTTTGTGAAATTCTCCTCATCCGTGTTCAGACTGGGGTTGGACGGACCACTGTTTCATTTTCTAGTCCCGTTCCTCCATTGATCATGATAAATTTTAAATGTAACCCAGTTGGTGATATGACCAATGATATAGGTCTCAAACTAGATCAGGTTCTTTGCTGGGGACAAGTCATCTCGATATTTTACATTTTCAAAAATAGATCACCAAAGCAAAATTACTCTAAGCTAAGACGGAAAAATACATGGCAAACAGTTTGGACAAATATTTACATTAATATTTATCTTTCAACACACTCACAGACACACACACTAAGACATACACAGTGTCTCACACACATAAGTGCACACAGACACACACATACACATGCCGAAATACAAGCAGGAAAATAACCCTGCAAAATATCAACTTGAAAGAGCTTTGTCCAAGCAACAGTTAAACTCAAGACAAAAGTAAAATAATTAAATGTTATTCTGCCTCTGAGGTTGTTCTGCTCACACAAGCAAGATGTATTCCTGGAACAGACGGAATTGGCTGAATTACCTTTGATTTTAGGCAGTAGGGGGATGCCAATGATTCCTCAACAGTAATCCTACATGAATGATACAGATGACTGAACGGTTTTCAACTCTCATGCATTTCTGCGAGAAGGAACAAGAAAAGAGAGGGAGCAATAAGCAGTGGCTTTTCCAGCTTGTTGCATTTTCTCCATCTCTGAGCAGAAATATACAATAATGTAATCTCAACACCAAACTGGACCACGTGAGGCCGACTTGAACAGTCTCGGAACTGTAGGAGTATGTCCCTATTCTCTGCTCCATGTAGGAATTTTAATGAAGATACGTTTGTATGTGTACTCATATTTTTGTCCAAGAAAATCATGGCTTCATAGTACTTGTTTTCTTATACAATAAAAAGAGTATATAACATACACATGTTGTTTTCTTAAATTTGAATCCTCAGTTCTAGACTCCCATACCAGAGAAAATGTCCATAGGCTATGCATCAGATACACTCTCCTCAATATCTTATACAGTTCAATACGAACGCCTCTCGTTCTCAATCCTGAAGTGCTCTCGCCTTATGGAGGTTTATAACATCACGAGGATTAAGGAAATTGTGAAGATCCAAGAACATTTTCCTAGCTTAGGGCAGTCCAAAACTAGAGCACATAGATTGAAGGTGAGGGGAGAAAGATTTAAAAGGGAAAATATGGTAACTTTTCACAGAGTGTATAGAATGAACTGCCAGAGGAAATGTTGGAGGCTGGGACAGCTACGGTATTTAAAGCGATTTGAATGAAGCCAGTTGAGTGAACACGAAGGTTTTATGGGATATGGGGCAAATGCTGGCAAATGGAATGTGATTAATTTAGGACATCTGGTCGGCATGGACATGGGGCACCGAAGAGTCTGTTTCTGTGCTGTATGACAGAATAAGGCCTTCTTTCCAGGAGCAAGTACAGTGAAACATATTCGCAAATCTTCTAAAGCGATTGAGTATATTTATTTTTCAGTTTATGGAATCATCACAGCCCACACTACATCAGATGTTGACTCAGAAATCCTCTGTACAGATGCAGTCAAACATCCTGATAGCCTTTTCATGAAGTAATCATTCCTAATTACTTGCTGCATCTGCATAATAACCCCGTGTAATGTATGTACCAGGGTGAACAAATGCCTTTGTACAAATGAGTTTTGTGATCTCTCTTCTTTTAATTAGTTTACAGTTGTTTTACCCTTCTGCCACAGCACAAACCTCGGTAGCCCATGTTATCCTGTTTCTGCTGAAGGTTTACACACTAACCTTCCCTGTCTATATCACATTACAGACTCTCTACCTCCACTTGACATCTTATCGAATCTTCGTGGTTGAGCCAATTGAGTTCCATCCGATCAGTCCCCACACGCAGATCATTTACAGATTCTAAATAGCTTTTGATGTTGCACTGATCTCTGAGGCACTTCACCAAGTTAAAGATTTCCAACCAGAAAATATACATTTCTTCCGACTATCTATTTCCTGATAGTTACCCAAGGCTCCCCTTTTCCTGTGCAGCAATCTAGAAAATAGGTGTGACCTCCTCTTGTGCTGGGTAATGTACTGAAATGGCTGAAGAGCTTCATCCTATTACTTTGTAAATCCTTAGAGGGACAGAAAGGTCTCCTCATGTCTCATTGAATCGATCCAGAATGGCTGAATGCGATTTTCCTCACCTTCTGTAACAGCATTGCGAGGTTGAGTGAGTGAACAACATATGAAGCAAGAGCAGCAGGTGGCCATTCAGCCGCTCGAGCTTGCTGCACAATTCAGAATGGATATTGTTGATGCGATTATAACTAAGCATCCGTTTCCTGCCTGCTCCCAACAAACATTGATTCTTTTGTTCATCAACGATCAATATAACTCCTCCTTGAGTGTTTTCATTAACCCAGTCTTCACTGCTCCTTGGGCATGAGAAGAACACAGACCACACAATCCTAAAGAGAAAGGAACATCCCTTTCCCAGTCTGAAATAGGAATGCCCTTATTCTAAAAATGAGTTCCCCTCAAACCAATCATTATACTTTTGACACAATGGTGATGAACAGATAAAGACCATTCCGCACCTCAAACCTCCCCAAATTTCCATTAACCCTCGACAATCAAATACTGACCAGATTAACCTCCACTGAGTTAAAGGAATTCCAGGTACAATATTTTCACAAGAGTTCAAGAAATTAGAACAGCGAACATTGAACAGTACAGCACAGTAAGAGCCCTTCAGCCCTCAATGGTGTGCCGACGTTTTATCCTACTTTAAGATTAAACTAAACTGCAGAGCCTTCATCCTATTATCATCTATGTGCCTATCCAAGAGTTACTTGAATATCCTTAATGTAGCTGAGTCTACGACCACTGCTGGCAGTGCATTCCACGCACCTATCACTACCTGTGTAAACAACCTGCCTCTTGACATCTCCCCAAAACCTTCCTCCAATCTCATTAAAATTACGTTTTCCTCGTTTTAGCCATTTCTACCCTTTGAAAAAGACTCCACTTATCCATCCTATCTGTGCCTCTCATCATCTTGGACAACTCTGTCAAGTCACTGTTCATTCTTCTTTACTCTAATGAGAAAAGTTAAAGCTCCCTCAAACCTTCTTCATAAGACATGCCCTACAGGCCAGGCAATGTGCTGGGTACTCCCGTCTTCACCCTTTCTGAAGGTTCCACATCCTTCCTTTAATGGGGCGAACAGAACTCAACACAATATTCCAAGTGTGGTCTAACCAGGCCTCTGTGGAGCTGCAGCATAACCTCGCAGCTCTAAACTCAATCCCCCAGCTTATGAAAGCCAACACATCATACACATTCTTACCTTGAGGGCTTTGGCAACTTTGAGGAATCCACATACGTGGGCCCCAACATCCCTTTGTTCCTCCACACTGCCAAGAATCCGACCTTTAACCCTGTAGTCTGCATTCAAATTCAACATTTGAAAGCGACTCTCTTCTGAAAATAGGAAAATGGAGCAGAATCAGGCCCCTTAGCCCATTGGATCTGCTGTGCCATTGGATTACAGCTGAACTGTTTCTCACCTACATTCTCCTGCCTTCGCCAAATGATCATTGATTCCCGAATTAATGAAAAGCTTATTCAACTTATCTTAAAGAAACTGTGTGCAGGAGTGTGTGTGTTTGTTTTTGTGTGTCCAACTCTGTATGCATATGTGTTGTGTGTTTAACGTGTCTGTGTATGTTTGTGTGTATCTCTGTGAGACGAGGTCTTGCCGTTTTTTGGGGTAAATCCATTGAATTTGAGATAAACCCTGCACCACCCCCCACACCTCTACTTCTGTCCCTGTTAAGTTTATAGTTATTCAATGCCAACCTCTGCTCGCCTCCCCATGCCTTTGCACTAGTGTCAGGTTTATTTTGTTTCTTTCAGAGAACATCACATACTGCTAATATCTCACATTTCTTGGCTGTTTGGTTTTTCAAATAACGTCTTTTAAGCACAGAGCAGTTTCGTCTGAAACCTAGCGATATCGTTCCTGAGATATTATCACCACCACTGTGTCAGTTTCAGGACTTTTCGATCTTTCTTCATTTACAATTTGTAGGAGTATATTTCAAGATAATGAACGTGCAATATATTAATTGCATTGACTTACAAATGGTTCCGTCAACCTTGCTTGGATGAATTTGCGGTGGAAATACTTTTTACTTTGTGCACTCTGTGTCATGAATAATCTTCAAAGATAAATCACTTCCAAATTGCAGAGCGACCATAGACATAACTTTACATGAACATTCTCCACTCTAAGGGTCCTCAGTACGAATACAATCCTCCATATACCAAACTGCGTTTGTGTGCGTGTGCAGATGGTTCTGTCAGTTTAGATTGCGCTATGAGCTGCCTCCCTCCCCCTCCCTCCCAGACTGAATCCCCTGATGGTTGTCACCCTGCGGCGCTGTCAACGCAGAGGAGTGTGAAGGCCAGCAGAGGGAGACATTGCATCACTTTAAACACCAGAGAGCCGGACAGATCCTCTGTGCACATGGACACACAGATACACACAGAGACGAATACAGGCACTCAGACAAAACACAGAGATGAAAACCGACACGCAAATACACAAAGAGACAAATACAGACACACAGAGATAAATGCAGGTGCACAGGCGCACAGAGAGACGAATACAGACGTGCAGTGACACACAGAAACAAATCCAGGCACACAGATACAAATACAGACAGGCAGATACACAACAGAGATGAATACAGGCACGCAGATGCACTTAGAGACGAATACAGACGCGCAGATACAGAGATGAATATAGACACGCAGATACACACAGAGACAAATATAGACACGCAGATACACGCAAAGATGAATAAACTCAAACAGATGCCCATAGGGATGAATACAGACAATTGGATACACACAGAGCTAAACACAGACGCACAGATACACACAGAGACAAACACAGACCCGCAGCTACACACAGAGACGAATACAGACACACAGGTACTCACACATGAATACCGGCATGCAGATAGACATAGAAACGAACACAGACATGCAGATACAGATATAAATACAGGCATGCAGATAGACATACAGACGAATACACACGCGCAGATACAGACATGAATGTAGGCACACAGACACGCACAGAGACGAATGCAGACACGAAGTTACACACAGAAACACGCAGATAGACAGAGAGATGGATAGAGACATGCAGATACACGCAAGATGAATACAGACACGCAGATACACACATAGACAAACACAAACACGCAGATACACATAGAGACGAATAGAGTCACACACATGCCCACAGAGACGAATACAGACACACAAATACACAGAGATGAAAGCAGACACACAGATACACACAGAGACAAACACAGACGCACAGGTACACATAGAGTCTCGCAGATACACACAGAGATGAATTAATGACACACACAGATGAATACAGGCACGTAGATGCACATAGAGATGAATACCGACACACAGATACACAGAAAGACAAATATAGACACGCAGATACACAGAAAGACAAATAGAGTCTCGCAGATACACACAGAGATGAATTAATGACACACACAGATGAATACAGACACGCAGATACACACATAGACAAACACAAACACGCAGATACACATAGAGACGAATAGAGTCACACACATGCCCACAGAGACGAATACAGACACACAAATACACAGAGATGAAGGCAGACACACAGATACACACAGAGACAAACGCAGACGCGCAGGTACACATAGAGAATGTTGTTCATGGCAGACTCTCACGATGGCATTTTACTCTCTGTCTAACTTCCAAAATGTGTGCCTCTTTATTGCCTCACTATCAGCACATCTCCTTGATTTGATGTTGGCAAAACAATAAATTTAAAATCGATTGGGTTTAGTATAGTGGGTCATAATTTCAACTTGATTGTTTACATTCGATTAGTTGTCAAAAGAGCAACTATATATCTGTTTCACAGCCAGATGTTATATAGTTTCAGTCCAGTCCACTCTGAAAATATTAGCTAGTCGTATGACAAGTACTTGCAAGCTATCAATGCAGAACAGCATTCAACTTCATCACAGTGGGTTAAACAGTGGGATTATAGAGCTGTAGCATAACCTCACAGCTCTGAAACTGATCTCCCCGGCTGTGAAAGCCAACACCTCATATGTCTTCCAAACAACAGCATCCAACTGGATGGCAACTTTGAGCATCTATAGACATGACCCCAAGATCCCGCTGTTCCAGATTTATCTCAATCTGTCACTCATCAGCTCAGTTATGTCAATGTCCTGTTGCAACCTACAACAGCCCTCCACACTAACCACCAACTCCACCAAAGTTCGTGACATCAGCGAACCTATGAACCCACCCTTCCAATTCGTCATCCAATTCTCTTATAAAAAAATCACGAAGAGCAGAGGTCCCAGAACAAATCGCCAAGTTAGTCACCAAGCTCCAGGCTGCATCTGTTCCATCTACCACCACCTTTTGTTTTCTGTGGGCCAGCCAATTCTGCATCCAGACAGCCAGATCTTCCTGTAAGCCATGCCTCCTTAGCTTGTGAATGAGCTTACCGTGGATAACTTTTTCAAATGCCTTGTTAAAATCCATATATACCACATCCACTGCTCTAATTCATCAACGTGTTTTGTCACATCCTTACAGAATTCAATAAGATCTATGAGGCATGACCTGCTCCTCACAAAGCCATGTTGACTGTCTCTAATCATTTATAATTTTCCAAGTATTCATAAATCCTGTCTCTCAAATCCTCTCCAATATTTTGCCCGTCACTGGTGTAAGACTGGTTAGCCAATAATTCCCAGGATTATCCCTATTCCCTTTCTTGAACCAGGCATTAACTTTTGCCAGCCTCCTGTCATCTGGCACGACTCCAGTGGACAGTCAGGATGCAAAAGATCATCGCAAAATGCGCAGTAATGTCTTCTTGCTTCCTATAGTATCCTATGGCATATCCTGTTTGACCAAATAAATTTATCTATCTGTGTGTTTCTCAAACTTTTCAACACATCCTCCTGTTCTAGCATATCCGCCTGTTTCATGCTGTCCTCAGAAATGTCAAGTTCCCTCTCATTAGTGAATACTGAAGCAAACATTCATTAAGAACCTCCCCTACCTCCTCTGACTCCTGGCGCAAGTTCCCTCCACTATCATTGATCAGACCTACTCTGCCATCCTCTTGTTCCTGACATAAGTGTAGAACGTCTTAGGTTTTACCTTAATTCTACCCGCCAAGCCTTTATTATGCACACTTTGATCTCTCCTGAGTTCATTCTTCAGTTCCACCCTGGTTATCTTGCAACCTTCTCGAGCATTGTCTAACCCTTGCCCCCTCAACCTTATGTATGGTGGATGAGAACAATAGGCCCGCTGGGAACATCCGGCAGCAGACGATCAGGGTGATGGAGAAACACTTGCCATGTCTGAACGGCTCAGAGTGAACCCTCTGGTACACACGGTATCACTAAGTCCTGTAATCCCTCTATATTTCAGTAACATACTGCCTGCCGTTCTTCCTGGAAGAAAATGACAGGTTATATATGAGGTTAAAGCCCACCTGCCAAACTTTTATCCATTGATTAACTTGTCCATATCCATTTACAGACTCTACAACTTACATTGATTATTTATTTTCCTGCTTATATTATTTCCATTGGCAAACTTAGTTACAGTACATTTGTTCCACTCCTCTAGATCATTGATATAGATGGTAAATAGCTGAGGTCCCTGCACTGGTCACTGTGCGACCCTACTGGTTACATTCTTTAAAACTGATTATAACTGATTTATCCGGAATGCCTGCTTTCTGTTTAATAACCAGCCCTTCCCCATTCCTGTGTTCCCCCATTCGAAGGGCTGAATAAGGACGAGGAACATCAGTCAGCAATCCAGCCCCTCCAGTCTGCTCCACCATTGAATACAATCATGGCTGATGTCAGCCTGCTCCACCATTGAATACAATCATGGCTGATTCATCTCGGTCTCAGTCCCACTTTCCGGCCCACTCTCCATATCCCTTCGGTTACTCAATATCCCATAATCCACTGCACTCTGGAACAGTGAATTACACAGATTTACAATCCTTTGAGAGAAGTTCTCTCATCACTCTTTTAATTTCACTCCACTTATCCTAAAACTATGATCTCTTGTTGTCGATTGCCCCACATGAGGAAATACCCAATGCCTATCACATTATCAATCACCTTTAGCATTGTCCAGATCACAGTGACATCTCCTCCCATTTTTCTAAACACCAGAGTGTTTAGGCCTGAACTGTTCAATCTCACTTCAGAGGACAAACTCCTTATCTCTGGAATCAGTCTAGTAAAGCTCTTCTGATCTGCCTCCATGGTAATTACATCCCTCCAGCAGTCAGGACACCAAAACTGTACACAGTACTCAATTGCGATCTCACAAATGCCTGGCATTATTGCAGCAACACGTCCCTCGCTTTATAATCTATTCTTTCAGAAATAAATGCCAAATTTGCAGTTGCCTTTCTCTGCAATACCTGCATCTGTGTCTTTTGCGATATGGATGAGGATACCATATCCCCCTGTACTTTAATACTCCGTAGTTTCCCTCTGTTTGAATAGTAAGTTGCTCTTCTGTTACACCGACCAAAACGGCCGCATACTTTTCATTGTTTCATTTCATCTGACAGATAATGGCCCAACCTATCCTTAACCATTCATTACAATTTCTCACCTCAGTCAGTGTATTCTGAAAAACTGATTATAGCATGTCCATCCCCTCAAATAAGTAATAGTATTGATTGCTAATAGTTGGAGCCTGGGGACTGAGCCCTACGGTATTTTTGGAAACAGAAAATGAACCAGTTATTCCATCTCACTGCAATTCTTTGTTTCACCAATCCTATATCCAAGCGAATAAATTACTTCTAACCATATGCGATCTTATTCTGCAGATTGATCTTTTGTGCACACCTTATTCAATGTCTTCTGCAAGTCCTGATTTTATATCTCCAGGATCCACATTATGCAGCTTGCTTTTCACTCTCTGAAAGACTCAAATAAATAATGAAAATACGATTCATCCTTTGTAAAATTATGTTGATTCTGATGGATTGTGGCTTGACTCGGCAAATGTACTTTCATTAATTCCTGAATAATCGATTTTAACAATTTCCTAAAATTCCAGCAGTTTTGTCACTACTTTATATTCCATCGTGAAGGTGATAAGCTTGAATTATCGCCTCTATGTATTCTCTTCGTTCCCTCCAATCCTGTATAATTGATGCATGGTGTGAAATGACCTACTGTTTGCTGCGTAAGAAGCATGAGTGGCTGAATGGACTCTTTATCTTCCCTGTGCACAAAATCAATGGGCTAATATCAAAACAAAATCAAAACAAAACATAGATTAAACTGAGCTGAACCAAGGCAAATTAAATTAAATTACATGAAGTTACAACACCCAGCACAATCCTACCAAAGCTCTCCATCACTGGTAGCATTTGTTGCCATATCCGTATTTTTTCAGAATTCTTCCTATCAGAGCCCTCACTGTTACACAAATGTCCTGATCAATATAGCCAATAAAACCATGCCGATATGGTTGAAATAGGGCCGCCACGTCCTATAACAATGTTCATTTTTCTGGTGCCCATACTCGTAAGGAAGTCCACGGGGGTGGGCTCCATAACTAATCTACACCACGATCAGAGTCCTGGGAGCTTTCCTGGAACCCAGTTCATCAGAATATTCTTCCTCGCACAAAATGAAAGAATACTAAACAATTTATTCCTATGTAAGTCCAAAGAGGGAAGGTACAGCGAACCCAAGAGGAGGGGAACCAGATTTGCCTTGACCTTGGTTCCCAAAACCTCTTCCAAAACACTTGCTATAGTGCACCAATACCTACGAAGCTTGTGGCATGATCACAAGCAATAAGTAAGTATACCAATATCTATTGTACATTTGGGGCATATTGGGGACGTTCCTGTCTTAAATTTGACAAGCTGCTCCAGTGTCAATTAAACCCTGTGGAGTACCTTCAACTGCATAGCCTACGTCCTATTGCAAATTGAAATCTTCCTTCCGGTCTCCCAAATATTTTCCCACTCCTCTGGCGATATCTCCACCCACAATTCCTGAGCCCAGATTCCATGCAGCCACTTTATATCCTTTGAGACACTACCTCTTAATAAATGATAGAGGGTGCTGACCAAGAGACCACCTGTGGACCGAAGCTCTCTTCTCTCCATTTCCGACCTATGGGGACTAACCATTAATATAGTCTTTTTTTCTGTCTAAATTTCCTCATCTGAAATTAACGAAAGTGGCCCCTCCAAGATAACTCATATTTCTGGCTCAGCTGCTCGAAAACCATCATGACCGCCACGTCAAATAATTCTCCCAAACAGGAAACTCCTCTGGACTCCCAGAGCCGAAAGCCATAATCCATCAATCCCAGCTGGGATCCTACCAATCCTACCAATCCTACAATGGGAATAAAAGGGGAAGTTCATTTTTGTAAATTGTAAATTTTTGTAAATTGCCCTGACTTTGTCGCATCATTTTCCAGGCTTTAACTATTTTAAGGACAATTGGATTTCTGCAATGGTCCATAACATTCCTCGTCTTGACAACGAACAACAGATTAATGAGGGGACATTTTGCCTGGGATACCTCAATGTCCAGCCAAACTGACCGCAGGTCTTTGCAAGCTCAATCAGCCACATCCAATTGCAGGGAACCTCGTTGATATTTCTTAAAGTCCAGACAATGACACCCTTCATCTCCCGCAGAAGCCACAATTTGGCGAGCTTCAGAACAAGCCATCTATGGTGCCAGAATAACAAGCTTAACCAACTGTAAAGCCTCCATAGCACCGGCCTGGAGAGCATCAAAAGGACCATTCGCATGGGATAGAAGAAACGAAGAAGTACATTCCAATTAACCGGAGGTATTCCACCCAATCAGGATATTGGAATATCTTCCCAGAGCCAAAGATCCTGCCTTATCTTTTCGAGCACCTGCCCCGAAGTTTGCTTTATATAATTGACCCGAAGGCTGTGTGACAAAAATGCCTAAATAGAGGAAACCTCCTTGTGACCATCTGAAAGGGAATCAGATTGCACCCCCCCCCCCCCCCCCCCCATGATCAGGTACTCGAATAACACCCCGACAGACATGGCCTCCGATTTCATTCACTACTGTTCACAGGTCTCCAGACTGAAAAGCAATCCTCTACCAATCACTGTTGCCTCCCTTCAATCTAATTTTGTATTCAGTTGGCTTGGGTGCGTTGTTTCCCATGTGACCTAACTTTAATAATTTTCCTAATATGCAGAATCTTGTCGCAGAATTGCTCCAGTCCATATGGAAAGCATCCGCAACACTGCTTTCATCAATCTGCGTTGACACCTATTTAACAGACGCAGTCAAATTAATGTGACACGATTTCTCATGCAAAAAGTTATGGTGACTCTCCCAAATCAATCCTTACCTTTGAAAATGCATGCAATTGGCTATCTCTCAGAATCCCCTCCAACAACTCACAGACCACTGATGTCAGGCTCACCGGTCCAGAGTTGCCTGTGTTGTTGAGTAACTGTTTTCTTTTCTACTGCCTCTCCTCCACTGGTCACAGCAAATTATTGGTGCAACCAGTTTGATGATATGGCCTATGATATAGGTCACATATTAGGTCAGGGTCGTCCTAGGAAGAAGTCATGTAGATTTCCTTCATCTGTTAAAATAACAAATTCATGATGGAAACAAAGTTACTCAAGCTATGATGGAAAGATAAATGACAAACAGTATAGAAATTACAAAAATGTACATTGATATTTCCATTTCTAAAAATAATAACAAACATATGCAGACACACACACAGATACATACACAGACAGGCATATATAGACACACTCAAACACACGCACAGACATACACACACACACGCACTCAAACACATACACACAGATGTGCACACACAGACACTCAAATATACAAAAGTACAGACACCCAAAAACATGGACACACATGTATATACAAATACATGCACATGTAAATACAAACACTAACACAGACAAATGCATGCTCCATAGTTCGTAAAATATTAGAGCAGAAAAAAGGCCATTTCGCCCATCCAGTCTACTGAACTATTGATCATGGATGACAAGTTTTTCAAGCCAGTTCTACTATCCTCTTATAACAATCCTTAAGCCCATCTTTAATCATAACTTATCGAGTTATATCCTAAAGACGCTAAGATGTGTGAGTGTGTGGCACGTGCATGCATGTGTGTCTCTCTGTGTATGTGTCTGAGCATGTGTTTGTATGTCGGTGCGTGTATGTCTCTTTGTGGGTCTATGTGTGTCTGTGTGCATGTGTTGTCTGTGTGTGTGCGTGTGCATGTGTCTGTGTGTCTCTGTGTGCATGTCTTTGTGTGTGTGTGTTTCTGTGCATGTGTATCTGTGCGCGCGTGTGTCTCTCTTTGTGCGTGTCTGGATGTGTGTGTGTCTGTGTACGTGTCTGTGTACGTATCTGTGTATGTTTGCCTAATAGCAGGAGACAGCATTATCGAGGAGGGGTGTGTTTTTCCGATTGGAGGCCTGTTGTTATGGACCAGGCTAGACCACTCAAAATTTTCTTAACCAGGCTGCGCATACCGTAACTTTGTAATTTGTTTCGGTAAGGACACAGTGAAAATTATCAGGTATTAAAACAGACAAAAAAATTACAAAACTACACAATGAAACACAAAGAACCGAATAAAGAACCCCTACAGAACTCAATATATTCAAACTAGACTTAATTAGCTGTTCTGGAAGCACTCAACCATCCCAATAAGCAAATCCCCATTAAGAACAGTGCAAATGGAACAAATGCTTACAGGTTGAAGCTAGAAGGGCAGAAGGAGAGAGAGAGAGAGAGAGATAGAGAAAGAGAGACAGAGAGAGAGAGAGAGAGGGAGAGAGAGAGCCTGTCCACAGAGCTAAACTACAAACTGGTTCTGGACTTAACTGCTCACATAGAGAGCTGACCACCCCCTTTCGTTATACCTTATTCACAAAACCGCTTAATCTCTGTACCAAATCAATCACCTTGGAGCCGGGAACAATTTACGACCGCTCTGAAAAGAAAATTAAGCACACAGTATCTTTGAGCAAAGGAAGCTTTTAGAGAAAAGGGACCAGTTTTGTGAAACTGTGCACAGTGGTGTTCCACAAGGACTTGTGCTCAATCCATTTTTGTTTGACATTTAGACAAATGATTCAGATGAGAATGATAGAAGGCGTGGTTAATAAGATTTTGGATGAAACCAAGTTTGGCTGTAAAGTGGACAATGAAGATTACACAGGGACCTACGTAAAATGGCTTGATGGATCTTATAGCTGTACAGCACGGAAGCAAACACTTTTGACCAACTCGTCCATGACATCTGATTTCTGAAATTAATCGTGCTGTACTTGGGGCGGTGCAGTGGCTCAGTGCTACTGCCTCACAGTACCAGGGACCTGTGTTTGATTGCTGGCTCAGGTGACTGATTGTGTGGAGTTTGCACATCCTCACTGTGTCTGCGTGGGATTCCTCCCACAGTCCAAAGTTGTGCAGGTTAAGTGAATGAGCCATGCAAAGTTGCACATAATGTCAGGTGCATTAGTTAGGGGTGAATGTGGTGAGATGGTTCTGGGTGGTTAACTCTTCAGAGGGTTGGTGTGGACTTGTGCTACACTGTAGCTAATCTAATCTATTTGCCAGCGATTGGCCCATATCACTCTAAATCCTTCCTATTAATATACCCATCTGTGTGATTTTTAAATGGTGTAATTGTACCAACCTCCACCACTTCCTCCGGCAGTTCATTTCCACTTTCTGAGTGAAAAGGTTGCCTCGAGGTCACTTTAAAATCTTTCCCCTCTCACATTAAATCTATGCCTACTAATTTTGGAATTCCAAGCATGGGGAAAAGATCTTGACTACTCACCCCCTATCCCTGCATTTCATGATTGTATAAACCTCTAGAAGATGCTAATGTTCCTCCCAGCCAGGTTCTGTGCTTTCAGTCATCCGGGGCGTAAATTCTAAAATTCAATACCGACACCTCTTCCATCGTGATCAAACCACAATTTTAAAATAATTTTAGTCAACGCGTTCAGACATATTATCAAACACGGTAAAAACAATGACTGCAGATGCTGAAAATCAAATACTGGATTAGTGGTGCTGGAAGAGCACAGCAGTTCAGGCAGCATCCAACGAGCAGCGAAATCAACGTTTCGGGCAAAAGCCCTTCATCAGGAATAAAGGCAGTGAGCCTGAAGCATGGAGAGATAAGCTAGAGGAGGGTGGGGGTGCGGAGAGAGTAGCATAGAGTACAATGGGTGAGTGGGGGAGGAGATGAAGGTGATAGGTCAAGGAGGAGAGGGTGGAGTGAATAGGTGGAGGAAATGACCAGGGAGTTGCAGTGGGAGAGGGACTCCCCTGAGATTCTTGTAGAGAGAGGAGGAAAACTTCTTCAAGGCAGGCATCCTTGCAAGAGGATTCGCAGTAGGGTTAAAATCAACAAGGTAAAAACAATGACTGCAGATGCTGAAAATCAAATACTGGATTCGTGGTGCTGGAAGAGCACAGCAGTTCAGGCAGCATCCAACGAGCAGCGAAATCAATGTTTCGGGCAAAAGACCTTCATCAGGAATAAAGGCAGTGAGCCTGAAGCATGGAGAGATAAGTTAGAGGAGGGTGGGGGTGGGGAGAGAGTAGCATAGAGTACAATGGGTGAGTGGGGGAGGAGATGAAGGTGATAGGTCAAGGAGGAGAGGGTGGAGTGAATAGGTGGAGGAAATGACCTGGGAGTTGCAGTGGGAGAGGGACTCCCTGAGATTCTTGGTGCCAAATGATTTGGTTTCCACAGCCTTCTGTGGTAAGGAATTTCACAATTTCACCACGCTCTGGCTAAAGACGTTTCACCTTTTCCCCGTTCTAATGGGTTTTCCCTTTTCTCTACGCCTGTGTCCTCCTGCCAGTGCCAACATGTTCCCAATTTTGTCTGTTTCCAGGTCATTCAGTATTCTGTAAGTTTCAATATTCTCCCCCCGCCCCCACACCCATCCTTCTAATCTCCATCGAGTATAAACCCAGAGTTCTCCAATGTTCCTCAGGTGTTAAGTTTTTCATTTCTGGTGAACCTTCCCTTGACACACACCAAGGCTAATACATCCTTCCTGAGGTATGAGGCACAAAATACTGGAAATGTGGTCTGACCAGAGACTTAGAAAGCCTCAGAATCGCCACCATTATATCCTACTCCTCTCAAGATGAATGACAACATCGTATATGCCTTCTTAACTACTGACTGAGCCTACAAGTTTATCTAAGGCAAATCCTGCTCTTGGAATCCCAAGTCCCTTTGTTCCTTAGATTTCTGATTTTTTTCCCATTTAGTAAATAGTCCATGTATGTATTCTTCATACCATAGTGCATGACCTCACACTGCCCCACATTGTATTCCATCTGCTACTCCTTTTCCCACTCTCCTAAACTGTCGAAATCTTTCTGCAGGCTCCCTGCCTCCTCAATACTACATGCCCCTCCACCTCTCTTTGCTTTATCTGCAAACGTAGCCAGAATGCCTTCTGTCCCGCCACTCAGATCATTAACCTATAAAGTGAAATGTTGTGGTCCCAACACTGACTCTTGTGGAACACTGCAAGTCACCGGCTGCCATCCTGAGAGAGACAATTTTATTCTCACTCTGCATCCTGTAAGAGAGGTAATCTTTTATCCATGCTAGCACCTGTCCTCTGTGAACCATGGGTCCTTATTTTACTCTGCAGCCTCCTGTGGGGTACCATATCAGAGGCCTTCTGGAAGTTCAGATAGGTAACTCTCTATTGTCCAAACCGTCGTTACCTCCTCAAAGAATTCTCATTATCTTGAGAGCAATGTAGGCTCTTGAAATGGGGAGAAATCATAATGTCAGTGTCATTCGTACAGACAGAGTGGAGATGTTCATCAAATCAGTTTCTGTTTAGCTCAGTAATGTAACGGAGACTGCATTGTCAGCAGCAATGACAGGAGATTGGATTGAAAGCGTACAAGTGAAATGCTGCTTCACTTGGAAGGTGTGTTTAGAGCCTTGGACAGTGAAGAGGGAAGAGATGAATGGGCAAAAGTTGCAGCTTTACATGGGAAGGTGCCATGGGGGAGTGGGGAAGTGTTCGAAGTCATGGAGCGTGCCACAGAAGGAATGGTCCCTGTGAATTTCTGACAGTGGACTGGAGGGGAAGATGTGTTTGCTGGTGCTGTCCTGCTGGAGGTGTTGGAAGTGGCGGAGGATGATTCTGTAAATGCAGATTCTAGTGCAGAAGGAAGTGTGGACAAGGGGAGATCTATCATTGTTCTGGGGAGGAAGGACGGAGTGAGGGCAGAAGTGAGGGAGATGGGCCAGACGCAGCTGAAAACTCAGTCCATCAGATTTCGGGGATTTCTCGTTTGAGAGAAAAGGATGACATGTAGGAAGCTTCCCACTGGAATGTGGCATCATCGAACAGAACTGACAGAGCCAGGAAACCTGGGAAAATGGAGTCACCTTCAGCTGATCATGTGTTAAGCCACATACGTAGGTTCCCCCTGAATGATTGAAAAGAGCCAGGCATTTCAAATGCAGATTTATGTCATATATCTGGTCAAATACGGAGTGTGAAAATTGACACAGATGAAGGTCAGCAGATATGTGTGTGGCGGGAGTGGTGTGTCGGGGGGAGGGGTGTGGGAACATTGAAGCAGGTACTGATTAATAACTCTCAGTAATGTTTGGCTCTGGTGAAAAAGAAGATCATATGAAGATGTGAAGATGAACCATCCATGATGCACAAATGCTATGAAGTATGCTAATCAATCACAAACTAAAGAATTCAGATTGTTGAGCTCTAGCGTTGGCCACATTTGGGAAGTTTACTTTTGGAACAAGAAGCAGATTGTATAAAACAAAATACAAAGAAAAAACATTTCAAAACTGGCAAGAAATATGAAAAGAAACTAACCGCAAGAGTTTTCCCATATCGAATAAAAAACATTCATGATGTGTGTGTGACCCTTGGAAGGAAGGCAGGAAAGAATATGTGGGACACCTGTAGGATTTGACTGGGGAACGGATTTCAGGGAACATGCAGAGAAGTTAAAACATTATTTTACATTGTTCCTCGCAGGGGAAGGCACGAAGAGTTTCAATATTATAAACAAAATTGTAGTCAGATGAAAGTTTTGCCCTGTCTCTCACAAAATGTACAAGGCTTTTCTGAAACAGAAAAGACCAATGGTAAACAGCTCATCAGCAATTCATAGCTTGTTTTGATAGAAATGGTTACAGAGTGACTGGTGGCACTGTGTGAAATATTCCATAACTCTCGGGATTACAGGAGTGTTCCAGTGAAACTGGCAAAACCCCAAAGTGGCGCCTGTCTTCAAGAAGAGAGTGAGTCTTCATGTGTTTAGGTGCTCCCTTTGCTTGATTAGTGGAGCATATTTGAGAGGATTAATGGCCTCATGATGCATTTTCATCCTGAGTGATTTAAAAGAAAAGTAAAACTCTGCTCCTTCTTCTGATGCGTTGCATACTGGGGGATAAACATTTTGCTGAAATTGAATTATTTGGATCATTGTACGAACGACATAAACCAGAGGATTCTAGAAACTGCACTCATAAGAACATTTTCTAACTATATGGGGGTATTGCGTAGGTGTGTGAGAGAGAGAGAGAGAAGGTGCTGTATTGCAGTGGTAAGAGTGATGGAGCCTTATTCTGGGGAAGGCACTAACAGATATGCAATGAGTGTGAGAGAGTAGAGAGAATACGTTGACCCTTATCCTGACAGAACGGGGAAGATTATTGATGCTTTTCCTGTATTGCTGCACTTTTCTTCGGACCGCAGATACTGCACTGAGCTGGGTGGTGTGCTCAGACCATGGTCTGGGAAGAGAATGGTCCCCCTCTGTACTAGACCATTCACCATGATCTCCGTGCCTCGGTCGTCAAGCTGTGGTATAATTTCCCTTCATCTGTCATGCTCGGGTAAACTGTGCAGGGCAGCTCCAAACTGAGAAAACTCAACCGTGTGCCCATTGGCCTTTTCATGATGGCAGCAGTACCAGGGATCACTGAATATCCAGGGGCATCCGGGCGATGGTGAGCACCTCCAGCCATAATGGGTGGGAAAATCGTGCTGGCGTTGAATGAGAGGGACACCAGAGAGAGTGTGTAGAACCGGGGAGAGTTTTCCTGCCTTCCAACCCTGCTGAGACCCCAGCAATAACTAGTGAAAGGTAAAATTAAGAGTCCTGGTTCTGTGAGAGTTTGACCATCACTCCACAGGACCAGGCCGTGGCTGCAAGTACACAAGGAATGGACTGTATCTACACCTCCTATGGCTCTGTAGATGTCTCCCAAAAATGCCTAAAACCACCTAAGCCGTTAAGTGCTGGACAGACAAAAGTCAAAGTTAAACATAAATAAATAAAACAAAAAGATGCAGCGGGCCTGGTGATCAGACACAGACGGCCTCGGGAGCCCAGCAATTCCTATATTACCAAAACACAGCAGAATAATCGAGCTTGTGAAGAGAAAGATTTATGTCTCTCCCTCACCTCGATGTTTACAACTGGAGATGTGCCATGAGCCCAATAATCATCGATATCAAAATCCCACCCACACCAATTATTGTGATATATCAGAGTTGCTGTGAAATGGGTTAACTGGAGCTGTTTGTTCAGTGACTGTGATTAATATCAGTCTTTCTGGACCCACCTGTGTCACTGGAGGATTTCCCTCTTCCATAATTAGGGACTTCTTTCAACTTGTTATGTCATAGTATTCGGCACAGCGTCAACCTCAACAAGATTGGGATCATCAGCTACAAAGGAAGAGAGAGAAATCAGAATCTGAGAACATTAAAATGGTCCAACAATGGATTTAATTTGAGAATTTTAGACTAGAATGTTCCAACAATGGATCCGAATCTGTGAACATTCGTCTTGAATGTTGCAACAATGGACAGGAGTTTATTTTTGGGTCTTTCCTGGCTTTCTCAGGATTGGCCATGGTTACAGTTCCGGATACGAGCCGGACTGCTGATTAGTCAAGCTGGGTACGATCCGACCTTCGCTATTATTGGTGTTCCTGGTAAGTCTATCTCTGTCGATTCTATAAATGATGCTGAATGTCATTGCTATTCTGGTTGATTATATTTAACAAATACATAAACTTGCAGTCACAAAAGCCACGTCCTTCTCATGCATTTCCAAAGTACTTACTCATAAACATCTGAGAAGGAATAAGACTATTCGGAACCTTGAGTTTCCTTTTTACTGTGAACTGTTTTATATCTCCATATACTCTCACTGTGATCAAACCTGCCGCCACCCACCTTCATAATATCCCCAACCTCCAGCTCTGCCTGAGTTCTGTTGCTGACTTCGCCATCACCTACCCCTTCGTTAATGACAGATTTTATGGCTCCAGTTCTCTTCAGACCTCTCTTCCAGTTACAAATAGTTTGACCACAAACTTGTTCTTGTCTCTACAGTTACTTCACAACAGGGTCTCTTAAACAGAGTAATAATGTCACTGACTGTGTAATTCAGATGTGCAAGTCATGACTCTAAAAGCATTGTCTGAAATCCTACCACTGCCGATGACTAAAGTTAAATTCCAATATCAAAAATTGGAATGAAACCTAATTTCACTCATGGCAAGCATAAACCATCAGGATTTCTTTTCTTACTTTATTGATAACCTTTGGTAAAGAAGCCTAACATATTTGCCCTGTCTGAACTAAGTGTCACCTCAGATCCACAACAATTTTGTTGCTTCCATATTGCCTTGACAAATGGCCCCGTGGTCAATGGCAGTTAGGATGGTCAATAAATACTGCCCTTGCCAGTGATGCTGGCATCCCGCGAAACAACAACATTAAAGATGAAATAACCAATGAAATGCGGATGCTGGTGATCCGAAATAAAATTCTCCACCGTCTGAAAGAATGTTGGAGAATCTCAGCAGGTATGTCAGTCTGTCGGAAGAAACACAAATAGTGTTTCAGTTCAGTGAACCTATCAAAACTGAATGCAACTGAGAAATAATATTATTATATCAGGGATGGTTGGAAGAGTGAGTGGGCGGTTTGTATTGAGTGGATGATGTCCAGAAAGAGAGAGAAAGTGAGAGAGAAAGAGAGACAGATGGAGAGAGAGAGAGAGAGAAAGGAAAAGCAAGCAAAAGGATTGCTGATGATGGACTGGAAGGAAAACAGAATGGGAAGTTATTCTACCATTTCCCCTTTTTTACATATTCCTGAATATCATATTTATTATGGGATCTCCCTGCTTACCGTGAGTTATTTTCCCTCTGTCTCTTGTCTCTGAGTGTGGTGATCAACTCCATCAGCAATACTTATAGTCGCTGAGATATAGAGAAACGTAATGTGCCATTGTCAACTGTTTATTTGGAGAGAGGAACTGTTACTGTGCGACTGTGTAGAGATGTTAGAGCTTTCTCAGCCAGGAAGAGAAACTGAGCAGCTGAAAAAAGTATTGCTGGAAAAGCACAGCAGGTCAGGCAGCATCCAAAGATCAGGAGAATTGATGGCATGCCCTTCTTCAGGCGGAAGATGAGGCATTCTTCCTCCAGCTGGAAGAGTGCCTCATCTTCCGTCTGGGAACCCTCCAACCACAAGGGATGAATTCAGATTTCTCCAGCTTCCTCATTTCCCCTCCCCCCACCTTGTCTCAATGCCAATCCTCAAACTCAGCACCACCTTCCTGACCTGCAATTTCCTTCCTAACCTCTCCGCCCCCACCCCCTCTCCGGCCTATCACTCTCACTTTAACCTCTTTCTACCTCTCGCATTTCCAACACCCCTCCCCCAAGTCTCTCCTCCCTACATTTTATCTTAGCCTGCTTGGCACACTTTCCGCATTCCTGAAGAAGGGCTCATGCCTGAAACGTCGATTCTCCAGATCTTTGGATGTTGCCTGTTCTGCTGTGCTTTTCCAGCAACACATTTTTCAGCTCTGATCTCCAGTATCTGCAGTCCTCACTGTCTCCTAGCGAAACTGAGGAGACCGAGGCATTTTCAGTAGTGAATGGATGCATTGTAGGTGTGGGGAATTCACTTGCTGCTGCCATCGGGAAAGTCAGTGGAGTCTCTGTGGATGGTGTTCTCAGGATAGTGATGTCACCTACTGGGTTCATTCAGGGAGCCCCGATGGTCTAGGAACCCCACTATGGATACTGCATTTGCGGAATACAGGGTTAATGGTTAATGGTAGGGTTCTTGGTCAGGTGGAGGAACAGAGGGATCTTGGGGTCTATGTACATAGATCTTTGAAGGTTGCCACTCAGGTGGATAGAGTTTGTAAGAAGGCCTATGGAGTATTATCGTTCATTAGCAGAGGGATTGAATTCAAGAGTCGTGAAGTGATGTTGCAGCTGTACAGGACTTTGGTTAGGCCACAGTTGGAGTACTGTGTGCAGTTCTAGTCGACTCACTTTAGGAAAGATGTGGAAGCTTTGGAGAGGGTGCAGAGAAGATTTACCAGGATGTTGCCTGGAATGGAGAATAGGTCGTACGAGGATAGGTTGAGAGTTCTCGGCCTTTTCTCGTTGGAACGGCGAAGGATGAGGGGTGACTTGATAGAGGTTTATAAGATGATCAGAGGAATAGATAGAGTAGACAGTCAGAAACTTTTTCCCCGGGTACAACAGAGTGTTACAAGGGGACATAAATTTAAGGTGAAGGGTGGAAGGTATAGGGGAGATGTCAGGGGTGGGTTCTTTACCCAGAGAGTGGTGGGGGCATGGAATGCGCTGCCCGTGGGAGTGGTAGAGTCAGAATCATTGGCGACCTTTAAGTGGCATTTGGATAGGTACATGGATGGGTGCTTAATCTAGGATAGAAGTTCGGCACAACATCGTGGGCCGAAGGGCCTGTTCTGTGCTGTATTGTTCTATGTTCTATGTTCTAATGTGTCTGGGTCCATGATAAACAACTGAAGCTGAGACGACAAAGAAGGAAAGCTGTATAAACAGGGAGGAGCGAGGCACTATATTTTCCTCTCTGGGATTTCCAGGAAGATTTGTCTAAGCTGCACCCATTCAGGTGTAAAGTGTAAAACTAGCTTGTCTCAAAATTGAGGTGATCACTGAGCTGTATCCCCTCCTTCAGTATAACCTGTGTTCTCACACCAGTAGCAAGACTGTGCTGACACTCACGATGAATTAAACTGGATTGATTCTGGAACTTTTCAGGCAGCAGTGGGTAATATATCCACCATGTCTGAATTGCAGTCCTACAATGTATTCACGAGTTGACTGAAACCGTCTGCCTGCTGAGAGGAATGCATTGGTTCCATCTCCGCAGGGGAAGGTACAGAAACTACTTTCCACAAATATTAGGGAACAGAGGGACTGGTAAAAATTGGAAACTGAAGGAAATCAGAATTAATGAAGTGTATGTTATTGAAAATCTAATTGAATTGAAGTTTCATAAGTTGCTGCATCTGATGAGCTCCATCCCAGAGTGATTGAGATGAGATCAGAGCTAATGAAAGAATTACTGATTATTCTTCAAAGCTAGTTAGATTCTGGAAAGGATCCTGCAGACTGGACAGCAGCTATTGTTAACCTAAATATTTAAAACAGGATGGAGAGGGAAAACAGAAAACTAAATAATTTGATGTCAGCTTTGAGAGAAAAAAAATATTGGAACCTTTTATAAGGAACGTGACGACTAGACACTTGGAGAATAATGATATGATTTGGTACATTCGGCCTTGATTCAGGAAAGGGAAATGATCTTTGATAAACCTGTTTGTGGAGATTGTCCATTGTGACGTCGACAGTTGAGAACCAATGGGATTGGAGTATTTGTATTTTTAGAAGACGCTTGACATGTCTGAATACAGGTGAATGGGGAATGTTAGAGTCCATGGGTAGGTAGGGGTGAAATATATACCACATGGATTAAAGTTTGAGTAACGGAGATACGAGAAGAATACTGTTATTCTCTGGACTGAAGGATTGATGGGTGGCAGCAGGATCAGTGTTTGGGCAATAACTGTTCACAAGGTATAACAATTATTCAGATGTGAACAACAAATATCATCATGTACAATTATATTTATTAAATGGTAGACAGGTTGGCGAGTGTTTTTGTTGAAAAGCATCTGGATGTCCTTGGTCATAAGTCACTGACAGAATTCATACAGGGGCAGGAAATAAATATTATGTGGCTCTTCAGGCAAAATGATTGAAGTACAAAAGTTAGAATATCTTTCCCACTGATCGTGTTTTGTTGAGATAGTATTTGGTGCTTTGTGTAAAGGTTTGGTCTGCTTTATAATCAATGATCTCTTTGTCACCGAGACAGTGCAAAGGTGTTTGACCAGACTAAACACTAGCATGTTGTTACTATGAGGAGAGAGTTCAGTAACAATGTGCTTAATCTGTAGCGCTGTGAGAGAATAAGAAGTTGAAGCTTGATGTGTATGGACAGAAACTCATTATGTCCCAAACAGCTGAATGGGGTGACAATGTCATACTTTTCATTGGATGTTTGATTCACGACAGTTTACATGCATCTGCAGAACCCTCACGTCGATTGACAGCGAGGTGCAGGCTCTGAATGAACTCTGACCACTTTAAAGCACAGTTACTGTGTGACACTGCATTGAGTGTCACTTTGTACACAATCCTGTCAGCAGCCAAAATACCTTCATTCGGAAACAGTTAGTTATTCCCCACCGGTTTCTGACCTCCACGGAGATCATGGGTCTGCGTTCTTGGAGATGGAAGGTAACTTGGAGAATGGCTAAAAAATGTTGGCTTCATTCCGACTGCCAGAAAACCATGTTAAAGTAACACATATGTACCATGAGTAATCAAGCCATTTCGATCAATTTGGAGCAGTCTGTCTGTGCAGCCCCTGCTCCATTTGTTTGTGATGTTGGAGCATCTCTGCCATTTATCTGTTCCTGTGTTAGTGGCTTGACAAGCTGAATAACCTCTTCCTGATCCTTTGTAAGTGACTCCGGGTGTGAAATGATTCTTTCTGATCCCATGTACGTGACATGTGGGAGAGAGCAGACTCGCACCTTCCTGTGCAACAGGCAGGAGGGACTGAATGGGCTCTCCTTGTTTTGCCCAGTAGTTTTGATGGGATGAATGGCTTCACCATTTTCTCGTGAAACCAGATTGAGCTGCTGAATGAACTTGTCCTTTTACTGTGGAAATGTACTGTGATGTTACATAAATGTTACCCAGACTTAACAACACCGTCTTGAATGTTGTCCGAGTCTTGCTATACATGGTCACAGATTGTTTCAAGAGCTGAAGAGGGAAAACCTGTCCTGAAAACTTTGAAGACTTCAGTGAATGCCCCTCTCCTGCTGGCACGGTGAATCAGTAGCTAACACTGCTGCCTCACAGCACCAGGGTCCCAGGTTCGATTCGAGCCTTGGGCAACTGTCTGTGTGGAGATTGCACATACCCCACACTTCTGCAGGAGTTTCCTTCAGATGCTTCGGTTTCCTCTCACAGTCCGAAGAGGTGCACGCAGGGTGAATTGGCCATACTAAATTGTCCATCATGTTAGGTGCATTAGTCAGACGGAAATGTGTTTGGGTGGGTAACTCTTCGGAGGGTCGGTGTGGACTGGTTGGGCCGAAATGCCTGTTTCCACATTGTAGGGAATCTAATCTGCTCAGTTTGGACTCAATGGGCTGAAAAGCCTCCTTCCACACTGTAGGGATTCTATGCTGATAAACTGGAGATGCCTGAGCTGAGGAGGCTACACTGAGGATCTCCTGCAGATGTGCCCCACGGTTGAGTTGATTGATGCCCACCAATGATAATCATGTTCCTTTGTGCCGTGAATGACTCCACGCAGTGTAGAGGTCATAATTAATTCTCAGTAAGTGTGATTTTGTTCAGGCTTCTTTATGTCATCCTCAGTCAAATACTGCCTTGAGTTCAGGGTCAGTCTCTCTTACCTGAGCCCCTGCGTTACCTCTTTTGTTCATATCAATAGGTCATGGTGCAGAAGCAGAGAAGGTTTTCTTCAAACAGAGGGTAGTGAATGTCAGGAATTCTCTTACACAGAGAGTTAGGGGAGCTAGATCACTGAAAGGGAACAGTGGTGTCCCGCTGGGATCAGTTCAGTGACCTCTGCTCTCTGTTATTTTCAAAATGACTTGGATATGGGTGTTGAAGAGTTGGCTAGTAAGTTTGCCGATGACACAAAGGTGGTTGGAATGGTACAGAATGTGGAGGGTTATTGTAGGTTGCAATGGGACATCGACAGGATGCAGAGCTGGGCTGAGAAGTGGCACATGGAGTTCAAACTGAAGTAATTCACTTTGCAAGCTGGAATGTGAATGCAGAATACATGGTTAAAGGCAGGATTCTTGGCAGTGTGGAGAAACAGAGGGATCCTGGCGTTCGTGTCCACAGATCCCTCAAAGCTGCCACCCAAGTTGATCAGGTTGTTAAGAAGGCGTATGGTATGTTGGCTTTCAGTTGCAGGGGGACTGAGTTTAAGAGCCGCGAGGTTATGCTGCAGCTCGATAGAGCCCTGCTCAGACCACACAGGAAATATTGTGTTCAGTTCTGGTCTCCTCATTATTGGAAGGATAATGAAGCTTTTGAGAGTGTAAACAGGAGATTTACCAGGATGCTGTCTGGACTAGAAGTCTTACGAAGAAACCGTGAGGGAGCGAGGGCTTTTCTCATTAGAGGAAAAAGAGCTGAGAGGTGACTTGATAGAGATGTACAAGATGATGAGAGGCAGAAGGAGAGTGAATAGCCAGAGACATTTTCCCATGGCAGAAATGTCTATCATAAGGTGGCATAATTTTAAGGTAATTGGAGGAAGTTTTAGGGGAGATATCAGAGGTAGATTAATAACACAGAGAGTGGTGGGTGTGTTGAATGCACGATAATCAGTGGTAGTAGAGTCAAATACGTGAGGGAAACTTAAGAGACTCTTGGATAGGCACATGGAACAAAGTGAATGGAAGCATGTAGGTTAGAGTAGGACAAACAACACAACGTCGAGGGCTGAAGGTCCTAACTGCATGCATTCATGTAGAACCTTGAGCTCAAAATCTGCATGGATTCATGTAAAGCTCTGTTATCTCACTTTTTAGCTTAGAATCAATTTAAACATCATGGCATAGTCAGAGAACACAGGGGGCCAGCACATTCAACATTTTGTCTTGCTATCACCATTGTTCACAGCTCACCTGAGAATGCAACTTTTTTTAAAAAAAGTTTTTGGGATTTACACATGAAAGAAGTGAAAATACCATGGTATTCTCACAGATGAAAGGCTTAACAGTCAATCAATTTTTCCATGTATAATTTCAGTTACATCACACTGTAAATTTTTGCTATAAATTCTGTGTTACGATTGAGCCCTCCACTATCACTTGATGAAGGAGCGATGCTCCAAAACCTAGTGTGCTTCCAATTAAACCTGTTGGAGTATAACCTGGTGCTATGTAATTTCTAACTTTGTACACCCCAGTCGAACACCGAAATCTCCAAATCAGTACTGTTCTTTGTTCTGTGTTCTATGGAAGTGCTCAAGAAGACTTGGACATTAAGAAGATTTGAGAATTGGAGCAGGTCAGCCTTGATCTTAGTGAAGGGCAAGGCAGGCTTGGGCTGTGAATGACCTGCCCCAGTTTCTGATGCTCTCGCATTCTGTTATTGGAAAGTTCATATGTGTTATTTTCCTGGAAGGTCTTTTATGGAATGTTGCAATCAGGGAGACCCGTGGATTTTGTGAGCCATCACTGGGTGACATTTGGGGGCTGTACTCACAGTGAATCTGTGTCTACAACATGATCAACAAATGAAGCACAAGATACAGAGAGGGGAGGTTTTGTAAAGAGAAATGAGCGACCTCTTCCATATCCAGCCTTGGTCTTCCAATTGCATTTTCCAAATCTCCCAAACCGAGTGGGACAGTCTCGAGGGACGGAACTGTTAACTCTATTTCAGTTCACCATGCTATAACAATGAGTGGACTCTAACTGCTCCTGTATAGCAGGTTCGAGGGGTTGAATGGAACACAGAAACATGGGAGTGAGGAGCAGGAGTGGGTCATTAGAGAACTTGAGCCTTCTCCACCAGACATTAAAATTGTGGCTGATCAGATTGTGGTCTCCGCCTCATCGTCCTGTCTGTGTCCCATTATCCGTGGCTCAGTTCTCTGTCAAATCTTTAACTAACTCAGCTGTGAATACTTGTAATCAGAGAGGCACCACAAACTTCCGGGGAAGAGAATTCCCATTCGAATGGCCCTTTTAGAATTCTTTCTCATCCCGCTGTGAGAATAAGAGAATCATACAGCGTGGAAAAAGATCCTTTTGTCCAATTTGTCCATGCCGATCAGGCATCTTAATCAGATCTCGTCCCACTTGCCAGCATTTGGCCCACATCACACGATCCATTCCCATTTATGTACCTATCCAGTTACATTGTAAACATGTAATTGTACACGCTTTCACTACTTTCTCTGACAGTACACCCACCAGCCTCTGTATGAAAAGGTTTCCCCTCAGGTCGCTTCTAAGTCTTTGCCCTGTCACCTTCACTCTATGCCGTCTAGTTCTGGACGCCCCTTCTCTGGGATAAAGCTCTTGCCCATTCAGACTATCCATGTCCCTCAGGACTTTTTTAAACCTCTGTCATGTTACCATTCAGTCTCTGACAGTCCAGGGGAAAAAGCCTCATCCTGTTCATCATCTCCCTGTAGCTCAAACCCTCAGGTTCCAGAAAAGCTTTGTAAATCTTTTCTGCACCCTTTCAAGCTTAACAACATCCATCCTTTAAAAGAGTCAACTGATATGTACGCAGTTTTATTAAAGTGGCCTCACCTCAGTCCTGTACAAGCCCCTCACGCTACCCCTACTCCTATTCTCAATGTTCTGACCGATTAAGGCAAGCATGTCAACCACGTTCCTCACTACTCTACCGACCTAAACTCCACTTTCAAGGAACTATGAATCTTCACCCATAGTTCTCTTTGTTAAGCAACATTTCCCAGGGCACTACCCCGCTTTAACTTACCGAAATATAAACCTCACCAATATCTAAATTAAACTCCATCTGCCAGTCCTTGGCTCGTTGATGATCAAGGATCCCGTTATATTCTGAGATAATCTTCTTCACTGTCCAATGAACCAATTTGGTGATGTTATCTGTAAACGTACTAACGATGCCTCCGATAATCACATCAAAGTTGTTTATATCCGTGATAAAAAGCAGTGAGCTCAGCACTGATTCTTTCAGCAAACCGCTGGCCACAGGTCTTCAGTTTGGAAAACAATCCATTACCTTCAATCCAATTTTGTATCCAATTGGTTAGCTTTTCCTAGATTACATACAACCTAATTTTAGTAATCACTCTACGATGGGGAACCTTATTATATGCCTTGCTGAAGTTTGTGTAAAAATTGTACACCACAGTGTATTCTTCAGTCTTCTTTGTCATCTCTTCATAATACTCAATCACATTAATTAGACATGATTTCACAAATCCATATTGACTATCCCTAATCATTCCTTGTCTTTCTAAATAAATGCAAATTCTATCCCTCAGAATCCCCTCCAAGGAACTCCTTGTCTCTGACGTTGGCTGATTGAGTCGATAATTCCCTGTGTTGTTTTGGCTCTCTTCTACCTTTTCTAGCCCCACTCCTCCACTGCCTACAAAGAATAATTATAACTATGTTGGTGATATGGCCAATGATATAGTTCTCAGAGTGTGTCAGGGTCAGTGTTCGGAACAAGTCAGGCAGATTTCTTTAATCTACTAAAACAACATGTCGATGACCAAAACAAACTATGATGGAAAGAGGAATGACGAGAGGATATTGCAAATATGTACAGTGATATTTCCCTTTGAAAAATACTGAGAAACACACACACACACACACACACACACACGTATTGTCGATAACAAACTGAAAAGCAAGATATCTGCAAAGTTAACTTGAAAGAACATTGTCCAAATATGATTCGAACTTATGACCTAAGGAAAATTGAGAGTTTGACCCAAATGCTGTTGTATTTGTAGTGTCATCAAGTCCTAGAGCATGGAGAGAGGCAGAGAGGCCCTTTGGCCCAAACTCGTCCATGCTGACCCAAATATCAAACCACACTAACCCCATTCCCAGCAGTTGGCCCATAGCTTTCTCATCCTTTCCTGTCCATGTACTTGCCCAAATGCCATTTACGTATCCTTAATATAAATGCTTCAACCACTTCTGTGGGCAGCTCATTCCCTTTGTGTACCACTCTCTGTGTAAAACAGTTTCCATCAGTTTCCCTTTTATTCTTTCCCCTCTGACCTTAAACTGATGCTCTCCCCTCCTTGATTCCCCAACTCTAGGAAAAAAAGGTTGGGTCCATTCACCCTATCCATGTAAACTTCTATAGACCCCTCTCCTGTGCTCTAAAGAAAAAAGTCCTCGCTTGACCAACCTCTCCCTATAAATCATACTGTTGCGTCCTAGCAACATTTTTGTAAATTCCGTCTGCACACATTCCAAATTAAAAACATCCTTCCGATCGCAATGTGACTAAAACTGAACACAGCACTACAAGTGCAGCCTCACCAACATCCTGTATAACTGCAACATAACTTCCCAACTGCTCTCCTCCATGTCCTGACTGATGCTTGCTAGTGTGGCAAATGCCTTCTTCATTGCCATGTCTAACTATGACCCCACTTTCAGAGAACGGTGGACCTAAACTACATGGTCCCTCTGTTCAACGACACTCCTTAAGGTCCTACCAATCACCATGAAACTCCTACCTTGATCTAACGTTGCCAAAATATTCCTCGGCCCACTTCTCCAGTTTGATCAAGGTCCTGCTGCAGTTTCTGATATACTTCCTCACTATCCACGATACCACCTATCTCAGTGTTATCTTCAAGTTTCCTAGCCATGCCTTGTCCATTCGCAAGAATATCATTGATACAGATAACAAATAGCAACGGGCCCAGCAGCGACCCCTGAGGCACTTCATGCCTCCAGTCCGAGACAATCCTTACACTGTTACCCTCTGCTTACTACCATGAAGCCAATTGTGTATCTAATTTGCCAGGTCCCTCTGGATTCCATGTGATTCTAACCTTCCAGACCAGCCTATCAATGGCAACCTTGTCAAAGGCTTTACTGAAAACCACACACTCTACCGCCCGATCCTCATCAACATTCCTGGTAACTTCATCAATGAACTCAAACAAATTTGAGAGGCATGATCTCCCACTCACAAAGCCATGCGATCTTTCCAGTATAAAAACAACTATTAATAATAATTATTAAAATTAATAATATCAAACTAATAAGATATCAAACTAATATCAAACTAATAATAAGATGACACTTTCAGTGGAGAATAAATTAACCATGGAATGTGATATTGGAACGTGCATCATGGGTGAAGGGCAGAATAGATTTTGTACCTGTGTCATTGAACTGTATGAAAAAAAGCAAGGGTGGCATGGTGGTTCAGTGGCTAGTACTGCTGCCTCATAATGTCATGGATCCGGGTTTGGTTCCAGCTTCGGGTGACTTTCTGTGTGAAGGTTGCACATTCTCACTGTGTTTGTGTGGGTTTCCTCTGGGTACTCCATTTTCTTTCCACAATCCAAAGATCTATAGGTCAGGTGAATTGGCCATGCTAAGTTACCTATAGTGTTATGTGCATTCGTCAGGGGTAAATATAGGGGAGAGGAATGGAACTGGGTGGGTGACTGTTTGGAGGGTCAGTGTGGTCTTGTTGTGCCAGACGGCCTGTTTCCATACTGTAGGGAATCTGTCAAAAAAACTATTTCGAAACAAACCTTATCTTTCCAAATGCATGCTATCTCACCCCTCAGAGTCTTCTCAAGCAACCTACGTACCACAGATATTAGACTTCCTGGTCTATCGATCCCAGATTTTTCTTTGCTTCCCTTCTTGCATAATGGCACAATATTTGCTAATCTCCAATATTCTGGAATCTAACCTGTCGCTAACGTTGATGCAAAAATATCAACCAGGGTCCCCGTAGTTTCCTCTGTAGCCTCTTGCAGTGTTCTTGGATGCATCTGTTTACAACCAGGAGATTTATCCACCTTCATACATTCTAATGCATCCAACACACCTTCCCCTGTGATATTGACTCACCCCAAGATAACACTACGACTTTTGTCAGCCTCCCAAGTTTCATGTATTACTCCACGGTAAAGACAGAGGAGAAATATTCATTGAGAATCTCGCAAATCTTCTGGACATGCACATCCATTTTGGACGTTGAGGGGTCATATTCTCATTCAGCTATTCTTTTTACTTTAATATACTTAATGAACCCCTTTGGATTCACTCTAATCTTCTCAGCCAAAGCTATCTTGTGCCCGCTTTTCGCCCTCCTGATTTCCTTCTTCAGTAAACGACTGTATCCCCGTACACCTCCAGGTATTCCCTCGATCCCCAGCTGCCTGGACCTGAGCCACGCCTCCTTTTTGCTGGTCAAAGCCTCAATACCTCCTGACATCCGATGTTCCCTCTTCCTACCAACCTTGCCTTTTAGCCTCACAGTAACATATAGACCTTGAACTGTCGACATGTCACTTTTAAAGTCCTCCCACTTGCAGGAGGTCCCTTTGCCTGCAAACAAATACCTCCAACTAACCCCTACAAGCTCCTGTCTCATTCCATCAAAATTCTCCTTGCCCCAAGTTTGAACTTGAACATGTGGACCAATTTTATCCTTCTGCATAACTATTTAAAAATTAATAGAACTATGTTCGCGGGTCCCAGAGGGCTCCCCCGCTATCACCTCAATCACCTGTCCTGCCCTAGATCTTAGAGTAGGTCACGCTTCGTCCCTTCCCGAGTTGCACTCTCTACTTACTGCTTGAGGAAACTATTCTGAACAGTTAATAAATACACCCCATCTCAGTCCTTAATTCTCTGTCATTCCCAGTCTATGTTAGGAAAATTAAAATCTCCTACTAATGCAATCCTACTAGACCTGCAAGTCTCCCCAGTCTGTCTACATACTTTTGTTCCACTAATTCCTCGTTTATTAGTTGGGGGCCTATAGTACAATCTAAATCCTATCACCATTCCCTTCTTATTTATTAGCTCCCCAGACAAATCCTCACAGGATGATCCATCAGTTATTTCATCTCTGTGTACTGCTGTGTTACTCACCTTAATCAAAAATGAAACTCTCCGTCCCCTCTTTCCAACATCTCTGTCCCGCATAAAGCACCTGTACCTTGGTACATTAAGCTGCCGGTGCTGTCCCTCCCTTAGCCATGTTTCAGTAATGGCTATAATATCCCAGTGCCACGCAGCGATCCATGCCCTGAGTTCATCGGCCTTACCTGTCAGCCATCTTGCATTGAAACAGTTGCGATTTAATCCAACAGGCATTCCTTGCTCCCTGTCATTGTCTAGCCTGACATGTCTCTTCATTTTACTGTTTCTGATAACTGTATATCCTTCCAGCCTCGCACTTGTCTCCCTGCTGTTGAGGATCTCACCACTCCCCAACCCCAGCCAATCTAGTTGAAATCCTCCCTTGCAGCAGTTGCAAAACTGCCTGCCAGGCTATTGGTCCCCTTCCAGCTCAGGTACAACCCGTCCTTCCTGAACACGTCACCTTGCCCCACAAAAGATCGCAGTAATCCAAAAATCTTTGCCCCCTGCACCAATTCTTTAGCCACCCCTTCATCTGCCATATCCTCCTATTCTTACCCTCACTAGCACGGAGAACTGGAAGTAAACTGGATATTACCGTGTATTTTATCCTTTTCCGTAGCTCTCCACAATCACTCTGTAGGATGTCATCACTATTTCTACCTGTGTCATTATGTCCTTTGTACCAATGTGCACAATGACTTCTGGCTGCTTCCCGCTCCCACCACCCTCCCCCCACCCCCGGTGAGAACGTTCTGCAGCCGCTCTGAGACATCCTGGACCCTGGCATGTGGGAGGCTACACACCATTCCGGATTCCCATTTGCAGCCACAGAATCTCCTGTGTGTTCCCCTCACTATCCAGTCGGATAATTACTTCTGTTGTTATTCTGCTTGCACAGCCTTCTGACAATGGGATTTCTTCATGAAACAGTTGAATTTGGCTGAATTGCTTTGCTTCAGGCAATGGGGAGATTCCAATGAATCCTCATCAGGAATCCTCCATTAGTGGGAAAGAAGATTGGGCTTTTTTTCACTCCCACACATTGCTGTGATGAGCGTAAGGGAAACAGAAAAGGAGCAATAGAATGTTTCTCCACAGATAGGCAACATTTTCCATCTGTAAGTTAAATCAGTAACGTTACCAGTCCCACACTGGACGCTGTGAGCTCTTCGTGAACATTGTCCGAACTATATGACTCCATACCATTCTAGACTCCAGGTCAGTGTGTTCTTGCAGAATCAATTCATTAACAATAAATGGTCCTACTTGTTTTGAAGATGTGTTAATATGTGCTTGTATAATGTAAAAATAAGCGTTTCATGTCTTCACAATGTCTGTGTTAAAATGAATATTCTTAAACATATACAGTAATTGCTGGAAAAGCTCAGCTTGTCTGTCAGAATATGTGGGAAGAGAATTCACAGTTCAATTTTACTGTCCAATTACCTTTCCTTTGAAACTGACTTATTCTTAAATTATTTCCCCAGTTTTATTCTCCCACACCATAAGAAATATCCATCCAGTATTCACCAACTACACTCTTCTCCAGATCTTATATGGTCAATAAAACATCCCCCATTCTCAGGCCTAACTGTTAATTCTTCATAACGTAATGTCTTCATCCCAAGAATGCATAAAGAGAAACATCTTTGAGACGTTTCGAAAGCAATTTTGTTTTTTTTTCAGTTTAGGCAGTTATAACTACACATTATACAACAGATGTAATCACAGCAATGCCCTGTACTGATGCAAAAAACATCACTAAGATCATACCCAACACCACTTGCACGAAACAGGATCATGACATTTACCTTCCAAATCACTTGCTACATCTTCAGGTTAATTTGATGTGATTCATGTACTAAGACCCACAAATCCCTCTGTACCACTGAGTTCTGCATTCTCCTTGCATTTAAATAAATTTCTGCTGTTTCGTCTTTTCCACAAAACAGAAAATTTCCATCACATATATATTGTACTGTTTTTGTTTTCTGCTGAAGCTTTGCTCACAGCCATCCTCTGTCTGTATGCCATTGCTTGTTCTGCCCTCCTCCGTCTGTATCCCATTGCTGATGCTCTGCTCTCACCTGTCAGTATCACATTGCAGACACTCTGCCTCCCCCTGTCTGTATCCCATTGCAGACGCTCTGCCCTACTCCTGTCCGTATCCCATTGCAGATGATCTGCCCTCCCCCTGTCAGTATCCCATTGCAGACGATCTACCCTTCCCCGTCTGTATCCCATTACAGACGCACTGCCTTCAGCTGTCTGTATCGCATTGAAGATGCTCTCCCCTCCCCTGTCTGTATCCCATTGCAGACTCTCTGCCCTCTCCGTCTGTGTCCCTTGCAGATGCTCTTCCCTCCCCCTGTCTGTATCCCATTGCAGACGCTCTGCCCTCCCCCTGTCTGTGTCCCAATGCAGGTGCTCTGCCCACCCCATCTGTATCCCACTGCAGACGCTATGCCACCCCTGCCTATATCCCACTGCAGACGCTCTGCCCTCACCCATCAGTATCCCATTACAGGCACTCTTCCCTCCCCCTGACTGTATCCCATTTCAGACGCTCTGCCCTCCCATGTCTGTATCCCATTGCAGACGCTCTTCCCTCCCCCGTCTGTATCCCGTTGCAGACGCTCTGCCCTTCACCTGTCTGTATCCCATTGCAGAGGTGCATCCCTTCCCCAGTCCGTCTCCCATTGCAGACACACTGCCTTTCCCTGTCTGTATCCCATTGTAGACGCACTTCCCTCGCTCTGCCCTCCGCTGTCTGTATCCCATTGCAGACGCTCTGCCCTCCCCCTGTCTGTATCCCATTGCAGACGCTCTGTCTCCATTTGACATCTTATTGAATGACTAGCCTGGTGCATGAGCAAACTGAGCTCCATCTCCTTCATCGGGTTCATTAGAATAGATTTTAATTTGTTGATGACCTCATACAGATCCATGAAGAATTTCACTCGTTACAGCATTCCAAACACAAAATGAGTAATGATCTATACTCTGCATTTCCTGACAGCTACCCAGGGCTCACCTGATTCTGCATAACAGCCTGGAATGGTTATATGGCGTCCCCCTGTGCTGTAATTTACTGAGTACTTCATTCTCTTCGCTGCAGCATATATGTTGCAGCCCATTTTTCCGCAGACCCATTTAGGTGCAGAACTATTTCAGCGCAGCTCATATTTATTCCTTTTCAGGCTTAGATAAAAGCATTAACCAAAGCAATAAAAATAAAAATAGTGTTTATTCCCTTTAGTAAAAATGTTAAAAAGACACTTGAGTAAGTATAACATTGACTCAGAGTTTTATTTCAGAGCTAAAATGATAATTGGTTTTGCATTTATTCAGATTGAACACATTCATGAAGCTATTGAACATTTGTCTGATGCGCTTCCAGATGAACTGCAACCGCTGCTGGACTGGTTCGAGGATAACTATGGAGGTAGAAGATTACACAGAGGAAATGGTCGGCGTTCACCGCTTTTTCCAGTTGGAATGTGGAATATGTATGAAAGAACTTTAAACAATGACGACAAAACAAACAATAATGCAGAAGCTGTCCACAGGAGATTACAATGCGAACTTGATGTGGAACATCCAGTTATTTGGAAATATATTGACAGATTACGAAAAGTTCAGAGAGGAAGGGACATTTACTGTGAGCATCTGATAGCAGGGCACAATATTCCGTTGAAATTAAAGAAGCAGATGCAAGAATACAAACACTCGTAAGACGTTTTGGTGAGAGAAATGATGTCGAGTATTTATGACGGAATGCCCATAATTTTGAATGAACGTCATATTTTAGATTTTTCATAATGAACTTATTCCGTTTACTTTTGTTCTTTTTAACATTTTTACTGAGAGAATAAACATTATTTTTATTTTTAGTCTTTCATTAATGCTTTTAACTAAGCCTGAAAAGTGAGAGCGATGAGATTGGAACTGCCAGCAAGTTTAAATTGAGAATTGCTTTTTCCTGAACATTGCTGCTTACTTGGTTGGTGGGATGTCGATGTTTCACAATCTCCACACAAGGTGTCCTGGCTCTTTCCAGGATCCTCCCCACATGTCGAGGTAGTGGGTGAGGGAACAGATATCGGTCATTCTAACACCCGGCTTGGCCCTTTATGTCCTATTCCAGGATGTTTCTCCTGGAATTGGTGAAGAGGAGGGATGGAGTGAGGGTGGGAGTGGGTACCCCTGCTATTAGTGCTGGTCTAGTGGAAGGGGGAAGGGTGAGATGTCCGGAGGGAGTCTGATCACAGTGTTGTATCCATGCAGTGGTATTCGTGTGCACGGCTATTGTGTCAGTGACAGAAAAAGTCGGGGAGGGAAGATGCGAATTCAACAGTGAGTGTGGTCGTGCTTGAGCCTTATTTGGAGATAGAGTGTGAGCCTTGTTCGGGGGTAGGTGTTATAACAGATATACGGTGAGTGCAAGGGAGCAGAAGAATATGGTGACACTTATCCTGGCAAAGTTGGGGGAAAGAATATTGATGCTTGTCCTGTATTGCTGACCAATTCTTCAGATCATCTCAGCATTGAGGTGAGTCTCCCTGAACGTCTTATCCAAGTCTATCGCTAATAACGGCACAGACCTTTTCCATCGCATCCAAAAGAATCAGTTTGGGTGGATCTTACAAATAGCAAGGTGAAGCAAACATTAGTGTGTTATATATCAAACCCAAATCTATCACGCAAATACTTTACATCATATGTTCTGGAAATTAGGTGTGTAAGTATATGCAAGGGAAAGCAATGACATAGTGATATTATCGCTGGGCTCTTAACCCAGAGACCCAGGTAATATTCTGGGGACATGATTTCAAATACTGCCATGGCAGATGGTGGAATTTGAATTCAATATGTATCTGGAATCAATGGTTTATGATGACCAGGAATCCATTGTCAATTGTTGGAAAATCTCATCTGGTATACTGATGTTCTGGTTTACTGCTGTCCTTACTTGGTGTGGCCTGCATGTGACTCCAGACTCAAGACAACGCAGCTGACTCTTAACTGCCCTCTGGCATGGGCAATAAATGCTGGTTATCCAGCGACGCCCTCATCCTGTGAATGAGTAGCAAATAATCATGGGTGCTGCAGTCAGGTTATTTCAGATTTGGTGTTGTGTTGTCAGGAGGACTAATTAATTACCTTGCTCTGAAGCAGCTTTGGAGGAATAGTGACATCAATATGTTGCATTTTTACACGGCGTCTGAATACAATATCGAAAGTTTGAACTTTCTGGTCACGCATCATGGAAGCCAGTAGACTAGAGGGTTAATTACGCTCCAGTGAATTGGGGAAGTACAATATAACATTCAATGGGACAAGCAATGATTTTGAGAGTCATACAGTCCGACAGCACGGAGACAGGCCGTTCAGCCCAAACTGGTCCATTCCGGACGAAATGTCCATTCACATTAACCCCATTTCCCTGCCCTTGCCCCATATCCTTCTTATTCTTTCCTATCCGTGTATTTGTCCAAATGCATTTTAAATTTTGTGAATGTACCCGTCTCAAACACTTCTGCTGGCAGCTCATTCCATGTGCATACCACCCTGTGTGTAAAAGAAATTGCCACTCAGGTTCCCATTTACTCTTTCCCCTCGGATCTTAAATTAATGCCCTCTGGTCCATGGTTGCTCAACCCTGGGGAAAAAAAGTAACAGTGCATTAACTCTATCCATGCTTCCCATGATCTTATACACTTCTATCAGATCCCCCCTCAGTCTCACACTCTAAAGTAAAAACTCCTAGCTTGCCCAATCTCTCACAATAACTCAGACCATTGAGTCCGGGCAACATCCTTGTAAGTTTCTTCTACACTATTTGCAGTTTAATAACATCCTTCCTATAGCAAAGTGAACAACACTGAACATAACACTACCAGTATTGCATCACCAGCATCCTGTATAACTGCAACATAACTCCCTAATTTCGATACGCATTGCTCTGACTGATGAAGGACAGTCTGTCAAATGCCTTTTTCACTGCCCTATCTACCTGTGACTCCACTTTCAGAGAACTTTGAACCTGAATTCCAAAGTCCCTTTGTTTCAATACACTCCGAAAGACCCTGCTATTCACCATGAAACTCTTACCTTGCTTTGACTTCCTAAATTGCAACAACTTACACTTATCTGTATTAACCTCCATTTGCCATTTCTCGGCCCACTTCCTCATCTGATCAAGGCAATGCTGTAACTTCTGAAATTCCTGATAGTCTTCCACACTGTCCACGACACCATCTATTTTAGTTTCACCTTGAAACTTATAATTCATGCCTGTACATTCTCATCTAAATCATAGATGTGTGTAATATGTAAATATATATACAATATACATGCATAAAACAAACAGTAATAGTCCCAGAACTGACCCCTGAGGCATTCCACTCATCACAGGCCTCGAGCCCGAGAAGCATGCTTCCACTATTACCCAATGTTTCCTACCATCAAGCAAATTTTGGATTTCATTTGCCAGCTCTCCCTCAATTCCATGTGATCTAAACTTCCAGAGCAGCGTACCATGTGGAACCTTACAGAAGGCCTTACTGAAATCCATATACACCAGGTATACTTGTCATTTCACCAAAGCACTCTAACAAATATTTGAGCCATGATCACCCATGCACAAAGCCATGCTGACTGCTCATAATCACACCCTGCCTTTCCAAATCCATGTATATCGTCTCTCTCAGAACCTTATCAAGAAACTTACCTACTAGAGATGTCAGATTTACTGGTCTATAGGTACCAGGTTTTTCTTTGTAGCTCTTCTTGAATAAGGGCACAACATTCGCTACACCCCAGTCCTCCTGGACCTCACCCGTTGGCTACCGATGATACAAAAGTACCAACCAAGGCCCCCGCTATTACATCTCTGTACTCCTGCAGTGTTCCTGAATCTATCGGGTCAGGACCAGGAGGTTTATAGAAATACTGAAATGTCTACTTATTTCAGGTGAAAACACCAAAGAGTGAGAAACTGACTTAATGATGATTAAATTAACAAATTAAAGAAGATATTAATCACAGGAAGTGACTTCAGAAGAATTCCAGACTTTGTGGAATCCTGAGAATTCGCAGAAAATTGCAATCCAGAAAAGGAGGGTCATGAAACTGATCAGGAAATCAAAAAGCGAACATGCATGCAAAAAACAGGAACACAAAGACTGCAAAAATCTACGATCTATATTTCAAAGGAATGAAAAACATAGTCAAATGTGGAAATTTGCAATTGGGAGAGACGAGTTTATGGTTGATAACATGGAAATGGCAAAGCAAATGACCACTTACTTTACATCTGTCTTAATGGAGTAAGATCCAGTAAATCACCCAGAAATACGAAGTGACCGTATAGGACTTGTGGCAGTAAAGACATAAAGTCAATTCATATCAGTAACAAGGCAATATTAAACATGCAGCTGGATTGAGCATTGCTAAGCTTGACAAACCAGATGTACTTCAGAAATAAATCACAAATAGAAGTATTAATTGCATTGTCGATGACTGCGTTTTATTTTCCTGTACATTCTGCAGTCTGGAAGCTGGTGTAGATAAATGTGCATTAGTACACATGATCCAAGCACGATAGATGAATGGTAGGGATCCAAGCATCTACAAAGGGAAGAAGAGATAGTGTGGAGAACTGCTGACAAATTAACTTTACATTTGTTGGGAAATTGTTGGAATCTATGATATAGGATGTGATATTGGATACTTAGACATTAACAACAATATTGAAGAGACTCAGTATGCATTTCTGAAAGGGAAATCATCCTTGACAACCTTTGGAATTGTTTGAAGTTGATTCTTACAGCATCGATCATGGGGATCCAGTAGAATTGGCATATTTTAGATTATCATAAAGCTTTCTATAAGAACTCACACTGTGAGTTCAAAAATGCAATGATGTGAAGGGTATTTGGAGGAATATATGTAAATGGAAACTTAGTTTGGTTTGCCTTCCTTTAAGGGAGTCAGAATATAGATGTAAAGACATGTTGAAGCAGTTTCACAGAGTGTTGGTGAGACTTTACCTGGAATATTGAGAACGGTTTTGGTGACCAAATCTGAGAAAGAATATACTGACCACAGAGGAAGTGTAATGGACATTATCCAGATAAATCCCTCAGATAGCGAGATTGCGTAATGAGGAAACTCCGCCTGTGTTGTCTTGCGTTTCAAAGAATGAGAGTTGGGTCACTGTCAACTTTATAAAACTCAAAAACATACGACAAGTTGGAAATTAACAGATGTTTATCAGGCAGTCTAATTCACATTCAAGGCAAATAATGGCAGGATAAGGACAGACCATTGAAGACTGAAATAAGGAGGAAATTCTGCACGTGGAAGGGACTGACTAACACAGGGGCAAGGCAGGGCAAGATTACGGAGAATCCCCAGACAATGTATAAGTGTGACAAGCGGAACAGAATAACCAGTAAATAGGTAGGCCTCATTAGTGACTTGCCAAGTTGCAACTAAATCAACTTTAGTCGTCGGAGAAAGAGGGGAGTGTAGAAGGCTGTTTGTGTGACTGGAGGTCAGTGTACCACAGGCATCAGTGCTGGGTCCCTTATTATTTGTGATTCAGAGGTGCTAGTGTTGGGCTGGGGTGGACAAATGTAAAAATAGCATAACACCAGACTATAGTCTAACAGATCTATCCGGCAGCACAAGCTTTCGAAACACTGCTTCGTCATCAATGTGCACAACCACGTGATGTAACTGATGTTGAGAGATTTTTAACCTTATTATTTGTGGTATTCATAAATGATGCAGCTGCGAAAATGGATGAGAGGTGGGGTATGTAATAAATAAGTTTGTGTTTGATACAAAGATTGGCCGGGTGATTGGCAGTGAGGAGGATGGCCTTATGTTACAGGGTGATACAGATGGAATGGTCAGATGAGTGGATCAATGGCAGATGGAATGTAACTCTGATAACTATGAGATGATACACTTTGGGAGAAGGAACAAGACAGGGGAGTACTCAATGAATGGTAGCACACTAGGCAGCTCAGAGGGTGCTTCTCCACATATCGCTGAATGTGATTGAACAGGTTAATACACAATTTGGGGAAGGATAGGGGAATATAAACATAGCCTTTTTTCATCTCGGCATACATTATAAGAACTATGCAGAACTTTGATGAGGGCAAGATGTAGTTCTGGGAACAACATTACAGGAAGTATGTGATTGTACTAGAGGGGGTACAGAGAATATTCACCAGGATGTTGCCTGGGATGACGCATATCAGCTATGGAGAGAGACTGGATAAGCTCAGGTTGTTTAGTTTGGAGGAGAGAAGGCTGAGAGGTCAGTGATTCAGAAGAATAGGATTACGAGGTACATGGACAGTGTGGATAGACAGCAGCTGTTGCCTTTAGTCAAAGGGCCCCACTTTTAAAGTGAAGGGTTTGCGGTTTAGTGAAGATTTGCGAATTGTTTTTCAACCAGAGGGTGTTGGGGTCTGGAATGCACTTCTTGAGAGTGCAGTTGTCATGGTAACCTCAACCCATTAGAAACGACACGGCTGTGCACTTCAAATACTTTAAGATTCACGGCTAAGGTCTTGTGTCGGAAAGTGGGCCTAATGTAGACCGTGCTGTATTTCTGGTAGTACAGAGACTTTGCTTCTGTGATTGTATGGCTGTGGAAGGTCAATCACTGAGTAGCTTGAGGTAGGAATTGATGGGTTTCTAAAGAATATCTTAACACAGTTGATAAGAGAGAACTTGAAATATTTTCTGAAAATACGTCAAGGGCAAAATTAAGAGCAAAAAGGTGCAGATTTCTTACCGTCTGATACCAGATAATTGAGGACAGGGAAAAACAGAACGATGGAGCAAATACTTCAGTTATGCCTTCACAGAAGAAAATAAAACAAAAAAGAAAACTTCCTAGTAATACAAGGGAACTTTATTCTGGTGAGAAAAATGGATAGATTGAATTTAGCAGCTAAACAGTTTAGAGAAAGTATTCGACTGAAATTTATGGGCATAGACAAAGTCAACAGAGATTTATGAAATGAAAACCATATTTGAGAAAGTGGCTTTTAGTAGAATTATGTAGAAGGTATCAATGCCATACGAATGGAATCTCAAAAAGAGTTTTGTAAAAGCCCAAGCCTATTCTGCAAATTCGAATCCTGTGGAACTCCGGCTAATATATGGTCATAGGTTTAGAATGGGAGAGCTGGCAGGAAACAGTGAGTAGGAATTAAACAATTTTTTTTAAATGGAAGGCTGGGAGGATATAGAAAGGATCGTGGCTTGGGCTCAAGCTATTCCCAATACACATCATATCTTGGGTGTGGAGCGCAACTGCAATATTCCCAAGTCTGCTGACAGCACTAAACGATGTCAGCTTGTGAGTGGATGAGGAGGATGTAAAAAAGTTCCAAGGTTATTGAGACAAGTGGAGTAACTGGGCAAATATGTGGCAGATGGAGAGTTATGAAGGAGATGAAATGTTGTGTACTTTGATGGGAACAATCGAATCATTTGAAAAAGGAGTGGTTGGAAAATGTTGCTCTATGAATGAACTGAAGCTGCATTTTTCTTCATTTCTGCATAGCCCTCCGAGTCCATGTAGGGCAGTGAGTTCTGAAGCCAGATGTCAATACTGGGAATGGCATAGGCACGCTGACTATTGTATATAGGCCCAGCATATGGAGAACTGTAATTTTGAAAGGAATCTGGATCTGCCTGTAGACCAGTCACTGAAAGCAATATCACAGGAGCAGAAAGCGGGTAGGAAGATAAATGCTGTATTCACTTCCATTTCAGGGGGATTTGAGTACAGGAGTAAGTGTATCTTATGTAGATGTACAGGGCCTTGGTGAGACCCCATCTCGAACATTGTGCAGTATTGTGTGCAGTTTTGGTCTGTTTTCCTAACAGAGGACAAACCTGACATTGAGGGAGAGCAGTAAAGGATGACCAGACTGATCGGTGGGATGACAGACTTGTTATGGGAGCAGAGTTTGGAGCGACTGGACCTGTATTCCATGGGGTTTAGGAAAATGAGTGGAATTCTCAGTGTTATATGTAACACTCTGACAGGGCGAGACAGATTAAAAGCAGGGATGGTAATTCCCCGGGCTGGGACGTCTAAAACAAGGGGCCACAATACTGGGTACAGACAGGTCACTTTGCATTGAGATGAGAATAAATGCCTGCACTCAGAGACTGGCGAACCAGGGGTACTCTCTCCCAGATCCTTGACTTGTGGAAGTCAAGGGCCTGCATATAAATAAGGCTTTCTGGAAACTAAAGGGATAGGGAGAGAGCAGGAGTATGGTGTGAAGAAAATCAGCTATCATTCCAAGTTGTTCTATAATAACGCAGTAACTGTGTTCCTTTGCAATACTGTGTTGTAGAAAATCGTGCAATATTAATAATGGGGTCTATGGATAAAAGAGGGTAAGTGCCAAACGCCGAAAAATATCAGTAAAAACCAAAAATTAAATTTGGTCTAACACACACTCGGACAGTCTAAATAAATCTTTAAATTACACGTTGTAATGGAACAGTGCTGTAAATGTAACGCTTTCACACGACAGTCACTCACTAGAGCACTGTACCTTTCACCACAATCTTCACCAGAAAGTGCGCGGGGGCTGACTGACCACCTGATGCCGATGCTGAATTCCAGTTGTCCCCAAGATTCTCGCCACAGTTTTAAATAAAGTTGTTTCTAAATATAAACTACAATTCCCAGTTTCAGGCTCAGTTTCAAGGCCTGCAGAGCGGATTGCATTCCTGTTTTCGCTGAACACATTGATTGTACCTTTTGTAGACAGAGGGATCTTGAGGCAAGGTTTTCTGTTCAGCTCTTGTCTGGCAAGGAATCTCATCACAGTGAACACGAGTTCACTTTGTAGAAAAAAGGTTAATTAATTGCATTGCAGCCAAATTGTATTTAATCAACACATGTTATCAGTGAACTGCCTGTACATAGAATGGAGGCGCAAAACTGGTGGGCTGAATGGACTACAGCAGTTCTCATTTTATGGTTCACAATGTTTAAACATATTAAGGGTTATGAATATTGTATGGGGAAAATTGTGTTGAAGAGATGTTCGGCCATTGACTAGAATAGGGAAAGCTCAATGAGTTGTATGATGTATTCCTTTCCCGATGCTTCTGTGCAGTGTGTGGGAAAGCTCGGTAAATGTTGTCACAAGCTCGCAGCTGTTAGGAAGGAGGTTTCTGCAGGGTCGACAGGATTGTGTTTCCCTTTCCCTTTTCTGATAACGAGGCTGGTGCCGGCTGTTCTCTCTGGGTTTATCCTTTAAAACCTCGCAGCAGTTTGATACAATTGAGTGCCTTGCTTGGCCGTTTCAGAGACTATTGAAGAGTTTATAACATGTCTGTGTGTCTGGAGTCACTTTTACGTCAGACCAGGAACGCACGGGAGATTCACTTCCTGAACGTATGCTGGGGAAGGAGATCGTCGTCTATAATCGTCATTGAACAAATGATCACCCTTACTTACACCAGGTATTAGATCTCGATATTTTATTAATTGTTTTTAACTTGCACCAGTTGCCAGAGAATTATCCTGGTCTGGATTAGCAATCCAATGACAATTCCACAACTGCACCATCTCCACATGCGGGCCTATCCTAAAACCACACTGAACCGATTTTTTCTGTGCTGTTTGACAGCTCTGTCAAAAATAACCCCAACCAATTTGACTATCGTGATGAGACATGAGGGCGTGGTAATTGGTCCGATTGTAATTATTCCCTTCTTAGGGGATGGGACACAGTTGAGTAATTACCCACATTAGGAGAAAGTGAGGACTGCAGTTGCTAATTACCCACATTGCCAGGGAGTTGTCAGAGTTGGAGCTGGAATGAAACAGCTTCCTCAGGTATACGGCTTGTTGAGTAGCAAACGTCCTCAGTCCTATTGCAGGAATGGTGTCAGGGCCAAATGCCTTTGTCATATCTACAGTGTCCAGCTGTTGCTTCATATCACGTGCAGTGAATTGAATTGGTTGAAGACGGGCATCTGTGACTCTGAGGGCATCATAGTGAGGGTGAGGTGGGTAATCGACTCAACACTTCTGGCTGAGGAGGGTGCAGATACTGCATCGTCTACATGGGTGCACAGGGCTGTTCTATCATTTAGGATGGGGATATTTGTGGAGTCCTCTCCTCCAGTAAGTTGTTTAATGCTTCATCGACTTTTATCCATGGATTTGACAGGACGACAGAGCTTAGATCTGATTTGTTAGTCTTGGGCTCATCTCTCTGTCTGTATCAGATGTTAGTCCTGCTGTTCATAGTGTAACCAGTCAAGTGCGGTAGCTTTAATGGGCTGTCGTCAGGTTTAGGTGCACGTGATTCCGATCCGACCATGTTCACCCACACTTGTCATTGACCCATGGATCGGCTTGATGGAAATGGTAGACGAATGGACTATCCTGGGGGAAAATTTACAGATTGTCATTGAAATCTGCAGCATCAGATGATAACCCAGTTTTAGCTGCAATACCTACAATTCAATACTACTGACTGCCCCCAGTTCACACCGAGACCCATTCACCCATCAGCCCTGTACTCAGTGAACTACTCTGGTTTCTGATGCGGAAACACTTCCATTTTCATATTCTCATTCGGCTGGAATTTTTGCCTTGTGTGACGCCTCCAATTTGTTACATAAACTATATCCATTTAAGGTACTAATCTGAATCTTTTCCTTTCAGTAATGCCATCTTCTGTATTTGAAGTGAACGTGTTTTCCTCTGTTTTTCTCCCTGACCATGATTCAGAGCTCTGCAGTATCAGTGATGCCAGCCTTATGCAGTTTCAGAGTCAAGGAACTTGTCACCATGTGTTGCTGTTCAGTTCCCAGTGTACGGCACTCCATGTTGGTCAGGATGCTTGACAATATGTCGTTGGAAATTGTTCAACAAACAGAAATTGCTGAAGAAATGGCTAAAGATGTTGCAGAATATTCTGGAGTGAATGCAGAGCTAAACTTTCAGTTCCAGTGAACCTTCTATAAAGCTTTTTGTATTTTTATTTCCAGTATCCATAGTAATTTGTTTAATTGAAAAATTGTTCTGTGCCTATTCATTTCCGGAGAAACTCAGCAGGTCTGTCAACATCTGCAGAGAAGGAGAAACAGTGTTTGCGTTTCCAGTCCAGTGTGACAATTCTTCAAATCTGAATACAATTGCAAAATGGTATTTTAATCCCTTGCCAGAAGTGGAGGATGGGTGGCAGGAAAAAGAGGGTGCGGCAAAAGATAAATGGACTTTTAGCAGTGGGGAATGAGACGATTCTGTATAACGGGTCGAAATTAAGGGTTACTGGGAGAAAGGGGTTCTCTTTATTGAATGCATGATAAAGAAGTCACAACCAGACAAAGTCATACGGAGACCAGGAGGGAGAATGTTGACCTGTGGTAATATATAGATATGGCCACAGATACGTTTTCACTGTCGTGATCATTACCCCATTTAGACAAATGAATTCAGGTGCTTGAGTTCTTATTGGCACTAGTTAGCGTTTCATGCTGCCTTAGTATTGTAACATGGAGAAAAACAAATCACAGTATGACGTTTGGGCTGAGTGTTAGTTACCTGTCATTTTTAATATTGTTTAATTTTGCAGTGCTTATCTTTAAATACTTGTTCTTGAAGTTAGTATCAGATGGAGTGTAGGATGTTGAGGGGTGACATTATAGAAACATATAAAATCATGAGAGGTATGGATAGGGTGAATAGCCAAGGTCTTTTCCACAGGATCGGGGAATCCAAACATAGAGGGAATAGGTTTAAGGTGAAAGAGGGTAGATTTAAAAGGGATGAAGGGTCAGCGTTTTTACACAGAGGGCAGTGTGGGTATGGAATGCGCTTGCAGAGGAAGAGTGGGAGATGCAAGGACAACTACAACATTCAAAACACATTTGGACAAACATATGAATGGGAAACATATAGAGGCATATGGACCAAATGAAAGCAGATGGGACTAGTATAGTTTGGAAGATCTGCCCAGCATGGACATTTAGAAAAGCTTCACGCAGAGTCAGGGTGGTTTTGTGAAAGGGATATGATATTTTGCCCTGTAAAATCATGCAAAGTATTACCGGAGATGCCTGTAAATCTAACAAGTGGACTTGATAAAGGGGATCTGGTGGACATGAGGCTTTCCAGAGATTTTCCACAAGGTATTACAAAACAAAAGTTCTTACACAAAACAGAAGCTCTAGGACGTCAGATACTGTATTAACGTGGGATGATGATTGTTTAACACAGAAATCGGAGAATCAGGATTAATGGATCTTTATCATAAAGGTGTATCTGCTGGAGTACCACAAATATCAGTCTGATGACATCAGTTATTTATAATCTATGCTGACCGCCTGAAGGAGGGAGCTGAGTGCAATATACATCCAAGTTTGAGGATGACACTGAGAATCAAAAGGCAGGCTGTTATTTCATGGAGATGACTTCCAGAAAAGGAACAGTAAAGGCATTGGAGTCTTCCTGTGTATGAAACATAAAGTCAGCATGATGATGCAGCAGGTAACTCGGTTGGTACATTAGGCGGGTTCCTGGGAAGAAAGGGTTGTGTTATTGAGAATATCTAAAATGGTGAGGCGATAATTCATTGGGGTTTAAATGAATGAGGAGTGATACTGCTGAAACCTCCAAGACACGGAAGGGGTTGGAGAAGGTGGATGTTGAGACTTTTTTTTCCATTCTTGTGCAAATTGTCGAACTCGATGATATAGATACCGAATAAGGAACATCGATTTCAATCTGAGATGCAGAGTAATGTCTTCTCTCCGAAGGTAGTGAATGTCTGGATTTTCCTTACCCAGAGAGGTGTGGAGGGATACAAGGAGTCAGCAAGAGAGTTAAGTTGAGCCCTGGTGTAGATCAGCCATGTTCTTATTAAATGACAGGCTTAGCTTGAGGGGCCGATTGACCTACTCCTGTTCCTATTTCTTAATTTCACATGCTATGCTTTTGGAAAGTAACGGGTTATTTTGCTGGAAATCGTGTTGTACAATGTCGCATTCAGGGAGAGCAGAGGATTTGTTGTTTTAACCCTAGGTGGGGTATGTAGCTGTATTCCCAGCGTATCTGGGGCTGCAACATGACCCACATCTGGAGCAGAGGTTACAAAGAGGGGAAGCCTGGAAACAGGGATTGGGGGTGGGGGTGGTGGTCACTACCTGATCCAGTCTGGATTTTCCAAGTACATTTCCAAAACTCCACCTAACCATCGGAGTGGCTTCGATCGGCCCCTTTTTAACATGTCCGAGGCCTGAATGGAACATCAGAACATAGGGCTGAGGGACACAAGTGGGCCATTCGGCCCTTTCACACTACTCCATTAATAAATAAGGTCATGGCTCATCTCATTGTGGTCCCAGATGCACTTTTCTTTCCATGCACCATTATCCCTGATTCACTTGTCCATGGAAAATCAGACAAAGCCAGCTTAGATGTAATTTAAAGATCCAGCCATCCCAAACTTCTGGGTAAGAGAATTCCCACTTGACTGAAATCCTACTTTGTGTATTTCTCCTAATTCCTGCTCTGATGGAGGTTGGAGGGTATCACTGTTTCCTTTTCTCGTCTCATTCCTCCACTGCTGAAACATAATTTTAAATGTAACCAGGTTGGTGATATGGCCGATGATAAAGTTCTCAGACTGAGTCGAGTTCAGTGACAGGAACAAGTCAGGAAGATTTCTTTAATCAGCCACAAGTAACTAATATAACTAACGGATGTGCATGGTGGATCTGTGGTTAGCACTGCTACCTCCCATCACCAAGTAGCTGCGTTCAATTTCAACCTCGGGCGACCCTCGATGTGGATTTTGAACATTCTCCCCATGTCTGTGTGGGTTTCCTCCCAGTGTTCCACTTTCCTCCCACTGTCCAAAGGTATCCAGCTTAGAACGGATTGGCTATGCTAAATTGTCTATAGCGCCCAGGGATGTGTTGGTTAGTTAGGTTAGTCATGGGAAATGCAGGGTTACATAGATAGAGTAGGGGGGCAGGTCCGGGGGCGGGGGTGCGATACTGTTACGAGGGTCAATGTGGACTTGATGGACGGAATGTCCTGCTTCCACAATGTCGAGATTCTATAAAAACAACAAGAAGTTTTACTATACAAACACCCAGTGGGTATCTATCTGATCACTCTCCTCTAGGTTTTGTATGTTTCAATAAGATCACCTCTCATTCCAAGAGTAACCTGTTAAAGCCTTCATAATATAAGACCCTCATTCCTGGAATACATGAAGTGAAATATCTATGAACTGCTTCCAATTTAATTATATCCTTTCTCAGGTAAGGAGACAAAAATAATCTCATACACAGATGAAGTTAATTTTAGTTTTCTCAGTGGTGAGAGTATTTGGAACTCTCTTCCCCGCAGAGCATTGGAGGCAGAGATATTGATTATGTTTGAGGCACAGACAGAGGTTCATAAAGAATATCGGAGTCAAGGATTATCGAGGAATGGCAGGAATGTGCAGTGTTGGGGAAATGCTGACAGTGGTAAAAAATCACATTGCTCCAGAACATCCAGGAATATGATGCTAAATGAAATGATAATATCGATAAAATATTAAGGGGAAATTCAAGATGGTGGCGATCTGGAAGGTCTGCTTTGTTGGGCTCTGCATCACAGCATGGGCAAAGTGGTTCCCTCACCCACTCCATCACAGCCATTTACTTAAAATGCTTAGTTTTGGAAAGATTTGAGATTTGGCATTTGTAGTAGTTTTAGTTTGTGTAGTTTTTAAGCTCTACGAGACTTTGTTTATTTATGATCAGTAATTCGAATTCTTCCTCTCTCGAGTTCAAATGTTGCTACAGTGTGCTCTGGGTAATGACATGCTTAAATGGTCTACCTGGAGCATTAAGGGGAGCCATTAGCCAGGAAAGAAGAAAAAATTACTTTCTAGTCTTAAAAAGAGAGGATGGATGTTGTCCTATTGCAGGAGATGCACCTTGATGACAAGGAACATTTGACTTTCCAGCAGATCGCGTTTGATCGGGTTTATTTCTCCTCTTTTAATATTACGAGTTGGGGAGAAGCCAGAATGGATAAAAAGAATCTTCCATTTAACCTACTAGATTGTATTTGATACTCACGGGAGGCTTATAATCCCCAAAGCCTTGAAGTATGGTAAATAATACAGTATTTTGTATGTTTATTGCACTCACTCCCCCCCACCCCCACCCCCACGCGACCCCCCCGCCCCCCAACCCCCCCCCCCCCCCCCCACCCCCGGCGCACCATCTTAAAATCCTAGTAGATGCATTTTCCAATTCAGTTATCTTGCATCGTGGCACATTATTGTTGAAGATTTCAACTGTCTTATGGACCCCATGGTGGACAGAATGTCCTAAGGTGCCCCAATACCCTCATTATAATGTAAGCAATTAGTGGATTTGTGTGCAGAAAGAGAGCTGGTGGAGATCTGGAGGCAGATCCCCATCACAAGGAGGGATTTTATTTTCTTCTTTAACCGGCAGAAATGCCACACGAGGGTTGATATCTTCCCCATTCCTGCAACAATCTTAGATTCGGTGGCATCCTGCACAATTAGGAATATTAACATTTCTGACCATGAAGCAGTATACTTATTGATTTAGATTAAGGGCAATATAACAGCTTCGAGACACTAGCGGATCAATCTCTTTAGTATTAAGACTAGTTGGTTAATTGAGTATTTAGATTAGATTACTTACAGTGTAAAAAACAGGCCCTTTGGCCCAACAAGTCCACACTGACCCGCCGAAGAGCAAGCCACACAGACCCATTCGCTGACATTTACCCCTTCACCTAACACTACAGGCAATTTAGCATGGCCAATTCACCTAACCTGCACATGTTTGGACTGTGGGAGGAAACCGGAGCACCTGGAGAAAACCCACGCAGACACGGGAGAATGTGTAAACTCCACACAAACTGTCACCTAAGGCAGGAATTGAACTGGGGTCACTGGTGCTGTGAGGCAGCAGTGCGAACCACTGTGCTACCGCGCCACCCACTGCAATGAATTCAGATCTTTCTTCGCCATTAATTCAGATTTAACCAGTAAACCATCCATTCGATGGGAAATTGCTAAGGCTTCTGCCGAGGGATTAATTAATCCTTAGGATGTTGCAGTAGGAGGAGCAGGAACGCTGGTTTGAGGCAGAGCTGAGGCCAGCCAAGAGGGCATACTGTGATAGACCCTCAGTGGCTAACCTGCAGAGGATAACAATGCTTCGGTCTACGGTGAATTCCACGCTCACACAGACAGCCAGGAAGGTACTTACTTTTGCAAAACAACGGCTGTGTGAACATGGTGATAAGCCAGGCAGGTATTTATTCTATCTTGCCAAGAAAACGAACGCCCCTCTTAAGCCATTACCTAAATTAGGGAAGGTACTGGGATCCTTACCTTCAATTCCAAAAAGATTAATGCCTCCTGTCCGAGATTTTTCAACAAATTATTTCAGCCTGAACATTTTGAGTATAGATGGATTAAGATGGAATCATTTTTCAAGAACCTGGGTCTTTCAGGAGTTACCCCTGAATAAGTGTTGTGGCTTAATGCACCATTGTCAGCGCAGGAGGGTGTGAAGCAACTTCAGAATGTAAAGGTGCACGTTCCTGACGGGTTTCTGAGTGAATTTTATAAATAATTTATAAACCTATTGTCAGGGCTGATGTTTAACATGTTCTGTCACTCATACAGTCACGAACCCCTCCCTCCATCCTTAAGAGAGGCTCATATCTCTCTGATGCTGAAGAAATGAAGACCCTGGAGGATTGTGCTTCTTACACGCCAATCTCACTTTTAAATGTTGGTCTCAAAATCCCGTCTGAAACCCGTGCATTCAGGCTGGAAACTTTGCTGCCTTCCATTACCAAAGAGGACTAAACAGGCTTTATAAAGGGCGGCAGATTTTCCTACAATGTTACGTGGTTACTCAATATGATCTAAGAGTGTCAACATCAATCTGTCCAGCGATTATTGATCTCTTTAGATGAGAGAAGGCATTTGATTGGGTTCAGTGGCCGGATCTCTTCTGTACATCCATCCATAGGATGTCAACATATCTGCCCCAGAGGTCGGATAGAAGTCACGAAAGATTACATTGTATGCATATGAGGGTCTTATGTTTTAAGTCAAATCCCGCAATTTTGGTAGGTCATGTGATGCAATACAGTAATTCGCTTGTTGCCTTTCCGGGCGATAAGATTAATTTTACAAAGTTGGAGGCCATGCCTATGAGAGGTCTTAGGGAAATACCTGATACTGAGGCTAAATCCTGGTTTCCATTTAAATGGTCACGGGGGTGGTTTCCCTATTTCAGTATATTCATTATATCTGTCTTTGATCATTTATTTAACGTGAACTATGTCCATTTGTTGGACAAAATTAAACAAGACCTTCAAAGATGGGAGGCATTTCCAAAATCCTGGCTAGGTCGGATAGCTGTTATTAAAATGAATGCCCTTCCTCATTTCCTACACCACGTGTGAATGCTTTTTTGGATATTTCCCAGACAAATGAGGCATGCGGGCTGCACTGTGGCACAGTGGTTAATACTGCTGCCTCATACTGCCAGTGACCCGGTTCACTTCCCACCTCAGGCGACTGACTGCATGGAGTTTGGACATTCTCCCCGTGTCTGCGTGGGTTTTCTCTGGGTGCTCCGGTTTCCTTCCACAGTCGAAAAATGTGCAGGTTAGGTGAATTGGCCACGCTAAATTGCACATAGTGTTAGGTGAAGGGGTAAATGTAGGGGAATGGGTGTGGGTGGGTTGCGCTTCGGCGGGTCGGTGTGGACTTGTTAGGCCGAAGGGCCTGTTTCCACACTGTAAGTAATCTAATCAAAGTTTTTTTTAAAAAAATGGCTGGTTTAGCTCTTTTATTTGGCAACATAAGCGATTCTTTATCAAGCTAACAAAATTGCAACTGCCCCAAGATTGTGGGGAGTTGATCTCCCCGATTAATAGCAATGAATTAAGTTTTTTTTCAACATATTTGAGTGCCTGGGCCTCTGTGGTCTTGGCATCAATATGGCTAGACATTGAGCCCGCTCAGACAAAGTGAACCCTTTTAGTCTGTCGTTCTTAGATAAACTGACAACGTTTATGGAGTATTGTCAGAAACTAATGATTATCAATACTGTTAAAGCATGAAGGACAATCCGTCAGATTGAGGGCAATACAGCCAAAACCATGTTTTTTAACCCCTATAATTGGTATACCAGGTTGTCAACCAGGGATAATGGATTCCAGGTGTAAACTGTGGGCAGCGAGGGGGATACCTTGCTTGGGTGATTTAGACTTAGTAGAAGCCCTGCAGTGTGGAATCAGGTCCTTGGGCCCAGCAAGTCCACTTCGACCCTCTGTAGAGTGACCCACTCACACCCATTCCCCTACCATGCTATATATACCCTGGTTAATGCCCCAACTTACAGATCCTGGAACACTATGAGCGATTTAGCAATGAACAATTCATCTAACCTGCACATCTGCTTGACTGTGGGAGGAAACCTACGCAGACACAGTTGAGGATATACTAACTCCGCACAGCCAGTCACCCAAGGCTGGAACCAAACCCATGACCCTGGTGTTGTGAGTCAGCAGTGCAAACCACTGAGCCACCACGTGTTACTTGAGGGAGAAACAATTATATCATTTGGTCAAATAACTCGTAAGTATGGGCTACCTAGTAGATACTCCTTCTGTTTTTTTTTCCAGATTAGAGATTTGATTAAAAAATTACTTTGAACAGACACTTATAGATCCGATACACAGAAGTGGGTTCTTACTGCTAAGAATACGCTCTCTGTCAGTACCCTTTATCATTAGTTGGATAGTGTCCGCTCAGACAAGACTGTTCAGCTTCGTGACGTCTTTGCGAGAGAGTTGGGGGTTTAGATCTCTTCGGAGACATGGGAGGATATTTGTGAAAATGCTCTAAGGATTTTGATATGAAATAGGACCCATTCCATGCAGTTGAAAATTTTTCACATGGTCTATCTGACGCCAGATTTTCCCTCAAAATTCAAAGTGGGATTATCTTCAGCGTGTCCTAAATGCAGAATGACTACAGGCACTCTGACTCATTGCATGTGGTCCTGCTGCAGGCTTCGTATATATTGGAGCACTGCGTTAGTTGTGCTAGAGTGGGTCTAGGGGACCGAATTGGAGATGGACTTGGTTTCTCTTTTTCTGGGCTTGCCCAGAGTATCTTATACAGTTGCACATCGGAAAAAAATATATCTTTACTTTCTGGGCTAGGGAAAATATTATGTTGTTTTGTATGTCTGAAAACTCCCCAGATCTGTTGGGACTTTGTAAACTCATCATGGAGAATATCCCTTTGGACTTTCACACCAGCATGATGCAACAAAAAAACAGATTAATATAAGTCATAGAGTCATAGAGTCATAGAGAGGTACAGCATGGAAACAGACCCTTTTGTCCAACCCGACCATGCCGGCCAGATATCCCAAACCAATCGAAACCCACCTGCCAGCACCCGGCCCATATCCCTCCAAACCCTTCTTCTTCATTTACCCATCCAAATGCCTCTTAAATGTTACACTTGTATCAGTCTCCCCGACATCACCTGGCAGTTCATTCCATACATGTACCATTCTCTGTATGAAATAGTTGCCCTGTAGTTCTCTATTATATCTTTCCCCTCTCACCCTAAACTTATACCCTCTCGTTCTGACTCCCCGACCCCCGGGAAAAGACTTTACCTATTTATCCTTTCCATGCCCCTCATAACTTTGTAAAACTATAATGTCAGCATTCAGCCTCTGACGCCCCAGTCTGTTCAGCCTCTCTCTATAGCTCAAATCCTCCAACGCTGGCAACATCCTTGAAATCTTTTCTGAACCCTTTCAAGTTTCACAACATCTTTCCGATAGGAAGGAGACCAGAATTGCACGCACTATTCCAACACTGGCCAAACTAGTGTCCTGTACAGCCGCAACATGATCTTACAACTCCTGTACTCTAAACTCTGACCAATAAAGGAAACGCCTTCATCACTATCCTATGTATTTCAACTCCCCTTTCAAGGAGCTTTTAACCTGCACTCCAAGGTCTCTTTGTTCAGCAACACTCCCTGCGACCTTACCATTAAGTGTAAAAGTCCTGCTAAGATTTTCTTTCCCAAAATGCAGCACGTCGCATTTATCTGAATCAAACCTCATCTGCCACTTCTCAGCCCATTGGCCATTTGGTCAATCTGAGGTGACCCTCTCCGCTCTCCACTACACCTCCAATTTTGGTGTCATCTGCAAACTTACTAATTGTACCTCTTATGCTTGCATCCAAATCATTTATGTCAATGACAAAATGTAGTGAATCCTGCACCGATCCTTGTGTCACTGAACTTGTCACAGGCCTCCAGTCTGAAAAACAACCCTTCACCACCACCCTATGTTTCCTATCTTTGAGCCAGTCCTGTATCCAAATGGCTAGTTCTCCATGTATTCCATGAGATCTAACCATGCCATTCAGTCTCCCATGGGGAACCTCATCAAAACTCTTACTGAAGTCCATATAGATCACATCTACCCATCTGCCCTCCTCAATCCTCTTTGTTACTTCCTCAAGAAACTAAATCAAGTTTATGAGACATGATTTCTCACGCACAAAGCCAAGTTGACTATCACTAATCAGTCCTTGCCTTTCCAAATACAAGCACATCCTGGCCTTCACGATTCCCTCCAAAAACTTGCCCATCACCAACGTCAGGCTCACTGGTCTATAGTTCCCTGGCTTGTCCTTAACACCCTTCTTATACAATAGCACAACGTTAGCGAACCTCCAGTCTTCCGGCACCTCACCTGTGACTATCGATATAACAAATATCTCAGCAAGACGCCCAGCAATCACTTCTCTAGCTTCCCACAGAGTTCTGGAGTCACCTGATCAGGTCCTGGGGATTTATCCACCTTTACCCACTTCAAGACATCCAGCACCTCCACGTCTATAATATCGACATTTTGCAAGGTGTCACCATCTATCTCCCTACTTTGTATATCTTCCATATCATTTTCCACAGTAAATACTGATGCACAATACTCCTGTAGTATCTCCCCCATATTTTCTGTGCTAGGAAAAATATTCTGTTGTTTTGGATGTCTGAAAACCCTTTGGACGTTCTCATTAGTATGGTGCACCGAAAAGCAGAGATTTATATAAGATATGGAAACCCTTTCTGGATTACCGCGATGCAGGCTTATTTGCCACTCTAAAAAGGTCTTTTATATAGCCATGACGATATTGTCTAATGAATCACATATTAGGAATTATGAACGTATGAATGTGTATCAGTTGATGCTCTCGAAGAACGAGAGCTATCACTTTGTTATTATTTCTTTATTATTTATTGTTTATTTTTGCTTTTCTTCTGTCCGTTTAGAGACTTTAACTTATTTTGTATGTACATGCACATGGGTATAATTTTGTTCAGTTATTTGAGTTGTTTTGTTATTGGTTTAATATAATAATAAATATATCTTTTTCAATAAAAAACTTTGCTAAAAATTAAAATGCTAATATGGATAGATTAGAGTCCCAAATAACTCTCATTAGAGAGACCACTCGTGGTGGTTTACGTTGAAGGTCACCACGCGGGTGATAGGGTGAGGTTGAGAGAGGATCCCCTTCATGGTAACCTCTGGGGAATTATGGGGAATTGAACCTGCGCTGGTGGCCTCCCTCTGCATCACAAACCAACCATCCAACCAACTGAGTGGCAGACTGTGTAACTGCTACACACAGAATAAGCCGCAGAAAAAGGGCAAGAGAAATTTTAATGACAAGGGACAAGGTGTATTTGATACAAAAATGTTCTCTGCTAGAAATTGTATTTTATTATGAGACAAGTGTTTGGAAGCTGTCTTTGGCTGAATACAATAAGGTGAGACAAGTGAAATAACTAGAATGACTAATTGTGGTTGAATACCGATAGCCATAAAATAAGTGCATGTTTTTGATTGGTCTGTGGAAAGCATGCTGACTGTTGCATGAATTTATAAATCAGATGAAATATATTGTAAGGAGAGTCCGTCCCCATGGGAAATGCCTTCTGAACACATGGTGGAAGAAACCCGGGGTATGAAGTGTCTGAGAATCATCTGCTCGGTAACAGGAACCTAGGGGTTGAATGACTGAAAGTTCCTGTAACATGGAGATGAGAAAACCATCAGATCACCCCCAAACGTATTGAATGTTGGAGCATATTTGAAGTACTGAATGGCCTCATGATGGATTTTAATTGTGTGTGATTTGAAAAACGTAAATCTCTACTCCATCCTCTTACGTGTTACACACTGGGGCACAGCCGTTTTCCTTAAACTGGGAACAAGTTGGAACAATGCCTGGAACATTCCATAATTGGGATTCCCCAGAATATTCTCTAACTATGTGGGGGGCATTAGAAAGGCAAGAGAGAAAGAGAGGGAAGGTGCTGCATGCAATAGTGAGAGTGGTGGAGCATGAGCCTTGTTCGGGGGTCGGTGCTTTTACAGACATACAGTGAGTGTGAGGGAGCAGAGAAAATATGGTGACCCTTATCCCTACAGAGTGGGGAAGCTTATTGATGCTTGTCCTCTTTTGCTGGACATTTCTTCAGACCGTAGATACTGCACTGAGCTGGGTGGTGAGAGCAGACCATTCTCGGTGGGTCTGGTAGTGTGGCCCCCTCTGGGAAGAGAATGGTCCCCTTTTGTACTTGCCCATCCACCAGGACCTCCGTGCTGCTGTCGACAAACGATGGTGTAACTTCCCCTTCGCTGCCATGCTTGGGGAAAATGTGCAGGGCAGCTCCAAACTGAGAAAGCGCAACCGTGTGCCCATCGGCCTTTTAAAGATGGCACCAGTGTCAGTGATCACAGAATATCCAGGGGCATCCAGGCGATTGTGAGTACCTCCAGTCATGATGGTTGGCAGAATCGGGCTGGCATTGTATGAGAGGGACACTATGGAGTGGGGTGGCTAGTTAATGAGATGAGTTTGGTAAGATAGCACCAGGAAACTAGCTCGGCCTCGTGCAGACAATCCCTGTCACACTTAATTAAAATGTCACTGTAACAGTTTTTTGTTAGATTCAGCCCAGTGAGGTGAAGACTCTGCTGTCCTCATTCGCAGTTACAAAGCTGCAGAACAAATGCTCATCCAAAACTCTCCATCGCCTGAACTCACAGCAATATCCCTTTCACTCATAATTCTTCGAAATACTGACCCGTGTTACATGATACTATCGAAATGTCTTCATTCTGAAACGTGTGAAAATATCCTTCCATGACATTTTATCTCAGTCTCCCCCCCACCCCCCGCATCCTATCTCCACCCCAAAACACACTCATTTACAGTAATATTGCACGAGACTGCCAGTAAGACTGGTCATTTGGCCGAGCTGGTCCATGGCAACCAAAATGTACATCCAGACTCACCCGTTTCCCTGCCCTTGTTCTGTATCCCTCTAATCCTTTCCTATCTGTGTATTTGTCCAATTGCTTTTTCAATGTTGTTATTGTACCCACCTCAATCACTTCCACTGACAGCTCAGTCCATATGCGTACCACACTCTATGTAAAAACGTTGCCCCTCAGTTTCCTTTTTATATTTTTTATCCTTTCCAAACATTAACGGATGTCCTCTAGTCATCAATTCACCAAACTTGAGAAAAAAGTTTGAAGTATTCACCCCATGCACGCCTCTCATGATTTTATAAGGGCTACACTTCTATAAGAACCCCCTCGGTTTCCTAAGCTGTAAGAAATAAGTTCTAACCTGCCCAACCTCTGCCTATAACTTAGAGCTTTTAGCCAAGGAAACATCTTTGGAAATTTGTTCTGCATACTTTCTAGTTCAATAATATGCTTTCTAGAGCAAGATGAACAAAACTGAACACAATACTCCAACTGCAGCCTTACCAACATCCTGTACAATTGCAGCATAACGTCCCAACTTCTATACTCAATGCGTTGAAGAAGGCCAATGTGCCAATAGCCTTCTTCACTGTCCTGTGTATCTGTGACTCAAATTTCAGACAACCGTGCAGCTGATCTCCAACGACCTTTTGTTCCACTACACGTCTTAAGGCACTATCATTCATCATTAAACTCCTACCTGGATTTGACTTTCCAAAATGCCAGACGCCACACTTATCTAAATTAAACTCCATTTGTTATTTCTCAGCCCACTTCCCCAGCTGATCAAGGTACTGCTGCAATTTCTGACAACCTTCCTCACTGTAAATGATGTCTCCTAATTTAGTATCATCTGCAAACTTACTAACGTTGCATTGTGCACTCTGGTCCAAGTCATTGATATAGATAACAAACAGCAATGGGCCCAGGACCGACAACTAAGGCACTCCACTAGTCACAGGCCTCCAGTCCGACAAGCATACCTCCACCATTGCCATTTGTTTCAGAACATTAAGCCGATTGTGTCGCCAATTTGCCAGTTTACATTGGAGTCCATGCGATCTAACCTTCAAGAGCGGCCTACCATGTGTAACTTTATAAAGGCCTTACTGAAATCCATGTAGACTATGTCCACCATCTTTCCTCGTCATCCTTCCAAGTCACTTACTCAAAAAACTCGATCAAAATTTGTCAGGCATGATCTGCCACACACAAAGCTGTGCTGACTGCTCCAAGTCAAACTCTGTCTTTCCAAATGCATCCATATCTTATATCTCCGAACTTTCTCAAGTGGTTTCCGAAACAGATGTGAAGCTTACTGGTCTATATTTCCCAGGCTTTTCTTTGCAGCCCTTCTGAATAAGGGCACTACAATTGCTACTTCCCAGTCTTCCGAGACCTTGCCCCTGAACTACCTTCTCTCGCCTTGTGCAGTGCTCTTAGATATATCTGGTCAGGACCAAGAGATTTATCTGACTTTATGCATTCTAATATGTCCAACAACACCTCTACAGTGATATTGACTGTACCAAGATATCGCAACTAACCTCTCAAAGGTCACATGTCTTCATGTCTTTCTTCATGATAAACACAGAGGGGAAATTGAGGACCTCACCCATCTCTTGATGTTTTACACATGCATGCCCATTTTGGATTGTAAGGCGTCCTATCTCTCTCCAGTTGTTCTTTTTATTTACTATACTGAATTTGGATTCATCTTAATCTGCTCAGTCAAGGCTATCTCATACCCCATTTTAGCCCTGCTGATTTCCTTCTTCAGTAAACTCCTGTAACCCATGTGTACCTCCACAGATTCCTTTGGAACCAGCTGCCTGTACTTGAGTGACGCCTCCTTTCTTTCTGTTCAGAGCCTCAATATCTCTTGTCATCCAGGGTTCTCTCTTCAGGCCTCACTTTCCCTTCACCCTCACAGGAACATGCAGACCTTGAACTCGAGCTATCTCTCTTTGAAGCCCTCCCACTTGCCCTGGATCCTTTTATCTGGAAACACACTACTCCAATCAAGCCCTGCAATCCCCTGTCGAATTTCAACAAAATTCGCCTTGCCCCAATTTAGAACTTCAATCTGTGGGCCAATTTTTTCCCTACCATACCTATTTTATTATTAATATATCTCTGGTCACTTTTACCATAATGCTCCCCCACTTTAACTCCGTCACCTATCCTGCCGTTTCCCAACAATAGGTCGAGTTTGTCCCTTCCCGAGTAGGACCCTGTACATGCTGCTTGTGGAAGCTTTCCTGAACACACTTAACAAATTACGTTCCATCTAAGTTCTTAACCCTCTGGAAGTCCCAGTCTATGTTAGGATAATTAAAATCACCTATTATGACAACCCTATTGCTCCTGCAATTCTCTCCAGTCTTCCTGTATATTTGTTCTTCTAATTCCCATTGATTATTTGATGGCTTATAGTGCAACCACTATAACGTTACCAACCCCTCTTATTGTTTGCATCATTTACAAAATCTCATTGGATATTATCTCAGTTATTTCATCTTTAAATACTAGAGTGATACGTGCCTTAATCAGAACTATTGGTATTTAAATTGTTTCCATTTACATCTCTTCCTCGCAGTGACTTTCACATTCGCAGCATCCCTTGTCAAGGCACAGTGGAGATATAGAGCTGTAAATGGATGGGAGCTGCACATCCTGTCAGTTCCAACATTGGCTGCAAGTTTCCCCACACTGAGCTGCGATCTAACACAGTGTTCCCGAACAATGCAACAATCTGGGTTTATATATGAATGAACCAGTGCGGACTGCACAGCCCCCCACGCTGGACATTTAGCCCAGGATTATAGATCCAACATTGGTGTGGGCTGTACAGAGTTTCACTCTGCACATAGCTGGGTTGCATTCAGCAGTACACTAGCCGGATCTACACAGTGCTCCATCCTGAATATGTAATGGTTATATGAGTTAGATTGTGAATGTGAGAGAACTAAACATCCGGCTATGCCTTTATTTTTGTTTTAATTATTGTGATTGGACTCTTCAAATCCTGACTCATCCAGTTAGACCCAACCCTCTGGATGAGTCATGGTAACTGTTGTTACAGCATCTGAGTCTGCAACATGACCAACAATGGAGCACAGGCAGAGAGGGGAAGCTCTGTAAAATGGAATGAGGGAATCACAATCAGATCAGCCGTGGTCTTAGTGAATGGTGGGACAGGATTGAGTGGACCACTGATGCAACTTATCATATATTTCTGTTTGTTCCAAGCAAACTCCCCTTCTCTCCCAGTGTCCCATACTGGTGGGGAGTGAGTCACCTTCTCCTGTTCCTGCGTAACAAGATCCTCGGGCCTCAGTAGCCTCCAGATTTCCCTGTGCCCCAGTTTTGAGCAGTTGAATAACTGGCTCCTGTTCCTGTGTCCCTGTCTCGAACATTTGATCCTCCTCTTCCTGGGTCCCAGTTCCAAGCAGTTGAATGACTCCCTCCTGATCTCAAGTTTGTGAAAGGAGATGTCCTCCTTCTGCTCCGGGGTAACAGGCTCCAATAGCTCTGTGCTCACCTGCTGCTCCTGTGGAATGGAGGTGAGGGACTGAATGGCCTCTTCACATTCTTTACAACGTTTTCTTGACTAAAGGCCTTTCCCCGTTTCTGTAAAGCACCATCAAAATCTGAATGATGTATTTTTGTATTTGACTCTCTGTGATTGAGCAAACAAGCCGACTGGCAAAATTCAGATGCTGAATAGCCTCCTCCTGTTCCCGTGTTATACACTGAAGAGTCAATAGACTCACAGAGATGTACAGCATGGAAAAAGATCGTTCGGTCTGGTCATCCATACCGCCAAATATCCTAAATTAATCTCGTCCCCCTTGCCAGCAATTGGCCCATCTCCCTCTAAACACTTCCCATGCATGTAACCATCCAAATGCCTTTTAAATGGTGTAACTATACCTGCCTCCACCACCTCTTTTGTCTGTTCAATCCATACACGCAGCAGTCTCTGTGTGAAAATGTTGTCCTTCGTGTCCCTTTTTAAATCATTCTCCTCTCACCTTAAACTTTTGTCTTCTAATTTTGGACTCGTCTATCCTGGGAAGACATTGACTGTTTATACCCCTTTATGAGTTTATCTATGCCCCTCATGATTTTATAAACCCCTTTAAGGATCCCCCCCACGCACAGCCTCAACACTTGAAAATAGCCCCAGCCTATTCAAACTCTCCCTGTAACTCTAACCCTCCAACACCTGCAACATTCTTTTAAATCTCTTCTGCACCCTTTCAAGTTTGACAACATCTTTCCGACAGTAGAGAGACCAGAATTAAAGGCAATATTACAAAAGTGGCCAAACCAATGTCCTGTACAGATTTAACATGTCATGCAAATGCTTCGACTCAAAGCACGCACCAATAAAGGGAAGATAACCAAATGCCTTCATCACTGCGCTGTCTACCTGTGACGGCACTTTCAAGGAATGGAGAACCTATACCACGAGGCTAGCTTTGCTGCCTCATAGGGCAGCGATATGGGTTTAATTCCAACCTTGAATGACTCGCAGTGTGGAGTTTGTACATTCTCCCCGTGTCTGTGTGAGTTTCCTCCGGGTGCTATGTTTTACTCCAACTGTATAAAGATATACAGATAAGGGTAGATTGGCCATGCTAAATTGCGCACCGTACACAGGGATGTTTAGGGTAGGTGGATTAGCCATGGGAAATGCAGGCTCAGAGGGATAGGCAGGTGTTTATCCAGTGGGAGACTGTTTAGAGGTTCGGTGTGGCCTCGATGGGCCGAAACGCCTGTTTCCTCACTGTAGGGATTCGATAATTTCAATGGACTTCTCCTTCACTGGCAGCTGTCGACAGGGCACTACCTGTAAGTCTTACCTTGATTTGTCTTGCCAAAATGCAACACCTCGTATGTAACTAAAATAGACTCTATCTGCCACTCCTCGGTTCGCCTAAAAAAGGTCCCATTATAGCCTGGGAGATCATTCTTCACTGTCGACTACACCACCAAATTTGGAATTATCTACAAACTTACTGACCATACTTCATATACTCAAATGTAAATGATTTGCATCAGTGACAAAAGGCAGTGGACCCACTATTGATATTTGCAGCACGCCACTGGTCACATGTCTCCAAGTTTACTGAACAAATGTCCAATGTCATGCCCTGTCTCCAATATTCAATATTCAATATGCAAGAAAATTTCGAATCTAAATGGCGAGTTCTCCCTGGATCCGAGGAAGTCTAACCTTGCTAACCAGTCTACCATGTAGAACATTTTGGTAATCTTACTGAATTCCATAAAGACAACATCCACTGTCCTGCCTTCATCAATCATCTTCATCACTTCCTCAAAAGATTACACCGAGTCAGTGAGACGTGATCTCCAATGTACAAAGCCCTCTTCAGTCCTTGTCTTTTCAAATGCATGTACATCCTTTCCAACAAAATCCCCTCCAACGATTTAGTCACCATTGACGTCATGCTCACCGATCTATGGTTACCTGTGTTTTTTCCTTACTTTTTAAATAATGACACTATGTTAGCAGCCCTCCAGTCTTTTGACACCTCACCTGTGGAAATCAATGATACAAATATATCAGCAAAATGCTGACCAATTTCTTTCCTAGCTTCTCACAAACATTTGGGATACAACTGATCAGGTCCCAGGGATTAGTTCACCTTTATGTGTTTTAAAATGTCAAACACCTCCTTGTAATATAGACACCTTTCAATGTTTCACTGTATATTTATTCATTCTCTCGCTCTTGTGACCTCCTCCTCATTAAATACTGAGGATAATTTTTTGTTTCATATCCTTCCAATCTCGGGTGGTTCCACACATAGGTATTCTTACTGATCTTTAAGGGGCCCTGTTCTCCCCCTAGTTAATATTTTATCATTAAAGGATTTGTAGAATTTATTCAATGCCTCGTTAACCCTATTTCTAAAGCCATCTCATGTCCACATTTTTCTGGCCCAAATTCCCCGTTGTCTATACACTTATTGCCCTTATACTCCTCTCGGGATTCACTTGATCTCAGCTCTGTTTACCGGACATATGCCTCCTTCCTTACCTTGACCATAACATCAATATATCTAACCATCCAGCACTCCCTGCACCCACCAGACTTGCCCATCTCACTAATAGGAACACGTTGGCTCTGGACTCTACGAAACCAAGTTTTGATGGCCTTGCATTTTCCAACCATCCCTTTACCTGTGAATAGGGTATTCCAATCAGCCTTTTACAGGGCTCACCTAACACTTTCAAAATTGGCCTTGTTCAATGTTAGAACTTTAATGTTAACATCAGGTATTTCCTATTCCACAACTAATTTAAAACTAATATTTATGCGTAACAGACTTGAAAGTTAAATCAACACTTCCTGCCCCTCTATAACGGGCTCGAAAGTCTGACTAGGCTCCTCCTGTCCTCTCTGTAATAGACTCAAGAGGCTTAATGGCCTCCCCTAGTTCTTCTAAACACACTCGAGAGGCTGCATGGCCTCCTCCTGTCCTTGTGTAACAGATCCGAGACACAGCAACCCGTGGATTACGAGCAGTCGTTAAACTGTATCTGATGGATGTCTTTCCTTTCTCAGATACAGAAACACAGACAACACAATGTACTGCAGGTGCCCTCTCAGTTACACTTTATGCAGGTGCAGCAACACATCTCTTTGTTCTGAATGATTCTGTTGACAAAATGTGCCAATATTCCAGCTTTCCACCTTTTCAAGTAGCAACAGGCTAATATGGACTGAATGGTCCTCTCTTCTCCCTCTGTAAGAGGCCCACTGGGAGATAATTTCTTCAACCTGTTCCTGAGCAGCGGTCCCAATGCTCTATCTCAAGGTTATGAAAGGATTTGATAACAGGGCATTAAAACCAGGAGTGGCCGCACATTGGTCAATAAGCACCGTACTTTGTGTTCAGGTATGTAGAAACTTGCCCACTGCACCCCCCCCCCCCCCCCCCTGTTTTTGCAGCCGATCTGTTATTTTATAACTGCCTCCTTTCATAAACAGAATGGAACATACAAAGACCCCTGCAGTGTTCTTTTAATACTCTCATATACAAGGAAAAAAAAGTTATAAAATATTGAAAGATTTATGGTCCATCCCTCATCAACCCTCATCCATTGCATCCAGTATATGAAAAGTGATTTATTGAACTGGTTAACTGAGCCTATTTGTTCAGTGACTGCGATTAATGCCAATCTCCATGGATTCTAATTAACCCAGTGGACGGTTTCCATCTTTTAATGATAAATGGGCTCCGTTCAATGTGTCAACCCATACCACGAGCGGGAGCATCACTGACAGCATCGACAGGGATCAGCAGATCCAGAGAGAAGGGAGGAGATCAGAATCTGAGAACATGAGACTGGAATGTTCCAACAATGGATCAGAATTTGATAACATTAGACTGAAATATTCCAACAATGGATCAGAATTTGAGAACATTAGACAGGAATATTCCAACAATATACAGGGGCTTAGCCGATTATGTTTGGTGTCTTTCTGCATTTGATTGGATGTCATTATCATTGCGGATCTATTACGCTCTTCTCATTATTCAATCCTTTTATTCTCCCTTCCTGGCTACCGTTGGTGTTCCTGGTGAGTGTCACTGTCCAGATTTTGTTTTCTATAAACCAGTTATGACTGTATTATTGTTATTTCATATCGTCTACACTTCCTGCCAGTATTATTGTTCCAATCCAATCCAATCTCTCAATCTAGATATTCACTCGACAGACCACTGCTAACTGCATCAATGAAGGTGTTCAATTACTGACTCGCTCTCTGTTCTGGCAGTGTTACTCACGGATCTCTATGTTGAACTATTCAGTTTCAGGGGAGAATCATAATGCATCATATCATTGCCTTTGCTGTTAAGAGCATGGAGGTCACTGTCTACTGTTCTGGTTACAAACTCCACTTCCTTCCACTGTTTCCATCCCATCCCTGGCCAATATCTGCAGCTGAAGCAGACAAGTCACAACTGTGGGATATCTCTTTGACGATGAGCTGATTCTTGACACCATTCCCTGACATTTCTAACTTGAAATACTCACTACTCCGGAATATATCTCACTGGTTTATTCCATCTGCTGTTTGAAGCTTGAGCTATGAAATACAGTCTTAATGAAGACAATAATCTGCTGCTGACATTCCTGGCTTCAAAGCTGCCGAAGCCAATCTGATTCGAACTCACACCAAACTCCCATCCATCTGTCATTCATGTGCATGTGGATGTATATAGCTGTTTTGTCTGGAAGTGCCTTTATTTTAACATTCTAAAACACTTTACCTCATCTGTACATGAAACTTCCCTCGTTCTCTCTATTGATAAACAAAAAGCCTGCCAGCTGTTCTTATTTAAAATTGTTTTCTCCATGTGCGTTCCTTCTCAAACAATGAGTTTTGCATTCAACCACGCCTAACGCGCACACTCTCTCAGTCTCTGATGAACACACAGAGAGAGCAAACCTTCCCATTATAGGCAGTAATCTGATGCGAGTATAGTTAGCATAAGTTTGCAATACTGTCCAGATAGTGCAGTTCACTGAGCAACACAATAGCATAGTGTGCACAGCTCTCCATGCTAGGCTGTCATCTTGTCCCAGTTTATGTTTGTTTGTGGTGGTCGGTGAAGCAGATTCCGAATTTGATGTAACAAACCATCCCAGCTAATCTGACAATGCCTGTATTCAATGTTCTCATTCTTGTAATTTTACTCACGAAGATCTAACTTCTGCAGTTTGTCCCACTGCCCTGTCTTTTTCCCCATATTTCCACAACATCTTTTCACTTAATTAACTGCCTGTTTCTGTCTTTAATGTGAATCTCTCTGTCCCTCTGTATCTTTCCCTGGCCTTGGGTTTTGTCTCCCTAATGTATCGAGTGCTGGCATTGTGTAGCTCAGAAATAATGAAATGGCGTGTGTCAGGCTGTTGTTCACTTCCCGGTGTATCCCATGTGATGGTTCATGGACAGGTATGTTTCAGATATTATGAGACACATCCTTGTATCTTGTTGTGTACCTGTGGCTGTCCCTCTCAGGTGACCTTGCGATCAGTAACACGAGGAAGACCACTGAGTAAAGGACCAGGCATCTAAATTGCCTGACAATGCTGTCACTTTTTAAATAAAAGGTTATTTTCTCCTTATTTTTAGTAAGAGGTCTTAAAGGCCAAACTTCCAACTGAAAACGGCTCAAGTAAATAACTTACGGGTATTTTAGGGTTTTTAATAAATAGTAGTAACAATTGCCAGCTCGCATAGACCAGGCTTTCTAGGTTTCTTTTCATTGTAGCAATAACAATCACCAGGTGCTTGGGGTCCCAGAACGGGTGTAAGTTTTAGTAAATTATCCCTATCTGCTATTCTCTCTGGTAGCTCACTTGATGCTCTTTCCTACTGGATTGGAGAACTGTATGCAAGAGTACATGTTTGAATGCTTCTTTTTGCCAAGGGGTGTGTTTAGGTGATTGTAGTATATTGGAACAGTTCATTTGTAGAAGGTACTGTATCCATTATTCTGTTAAGGTTTCCAATAGTTAAGTTCGTCTAAATTCCTCTTCATTGTGTATGGAGTTTGATTAGAGTGTTTAAACACATTGTGTTTTGCTGAATGGTGAGTGGTTTGACGAGGACCATCACATCTGGAACTCCCACTTCACATCTACCTTTAAAATAAGAAAAGGTTCTCATCCAAGCTACCTCCTTAAACTAGTTTGAGGCAGTCTGGTTGGTCTATTGCAAACTGGGGACTCTTGTCTGGTTCTATATCGATAACACCAAATTGGGTTTAGAATTCCAATCCCTACAGTGTGCAAACAGGCCATTCGACCCAACAAGTCCACACCAACCCTCCGAGGAGTAACCTACCCAGACCCATTCCTCTACCCTATTATTACACATTTACCCCGACTAAGGCACCCAACCCACACATCCCTGAAAACTACAAACAATTTAGCATGGCCAATTCACCTGACATGCACACTTTTGGATTGTGGGAGGAAACAAGAGAATCCAGAATAAGCTCATGCAAACACTGGAGAGTATGCACTGGGAGGCTATTGGGTTCAAAGGTCGCGGATGGTAGTTGTTAGTGTCTTTGGTTCTGGATGTTGAATTCGGATGGTTTAAACAGTGTGTTGAGTATAAAGACAATTTCAGTCACTAAGAGTTCTCTGGGTGTGGAAGAAGTAAATTTAGGGGTTTTACAAAAGGTAATGAAGGGAAGCTGTAGGAATTGGCAGACAAGCTGGAGTTGGGGTTGTGTTTGTCTGTGAGAAAATGAGAGATAATTACAGCTAGAGCTTGGCAATTACATTTGGCGGAAACGCCATCAGAGTCTTTGGAAATGGCTAGAATTCAATTTCAAATGAGGCGCCTTGAACATGAAAAGGAATTGAAACAGTTTGAATTATGATGAAAAGTAGAAATAAATGAATAGGAAATGAAGAAGAAAGAGACAAAAAGAGAGAAGAAAAGCAGAGAGTTTCAACTTCAAAAGTTAGTAATTAGAGAGGAAAGTTGACATAGAAGGTGGAGATGAAGGCAGACAGTCGGCTGGATAAGGAGGATAGTGAGGATGAGCAACCCTATATAGCCAAAGGTCTGATGGGGATCTGTTTAAATACATCCAGGTATTATCTAAATTTGATGAGAATGATGGAGGGAGCCTTTTTAATATCATTTCAGAAAGTGGCTAAACACATGCAGTTGCCAGAGAACATGTGGATTTAGTTGATTCAAACAAAGCTGATAGCCATTTGCATCCCTATCAGAGGAGGTATCTGCTGAGTATGAGGAGGTAAAGAAAGCCATTTGAAGTGCATATGAGCTTGTGCCAGAAGCTGACAGACAGTGTTTCAGGAATCGAAAATAGCATGCCTGCTTAAACGCACGTTGTGTTTGAAAGGATCAAACAAAATTTGAAAGGTGGGGAATGGTATTAAAACAAAGCAACCCTATGACCCTTAGAGGGATTCTTATTTTCGAGAAGTTCAACAATTTACTTCCTGCAGTCATGAGAACTCATGTGGAAGAGCAGAGAGTAACAATGGGAAGGTTAGAAGCTGAAATGGCTGATGATGATGATTGAGTTCAGAAATCAAAGTTTGGTTTCTTTGAGAGATTGAGAAGAATGTGTGAGATTTTTTTAGAACATATCCCTGTGAGAGTAAGGTTTATTGGCATAGGCCAGGGGTAGCAGGTAAAGAGGTTACAACATTAAGAGGTAAAGAAGGATGTAATTCTTTTATGCTGAGACATGAGGAGCTATGTCATTCAGAAGGACTATTAGTGAGATGAGAAGTGCTCCATTACGTAACGTGTGTCAGAGTGTCCAGTGGAAACATCAACAGATTTATTCCACAATGGGGAAGGAGGCCTTGAGCTTGGTGTTGGCGTTACAACATTTCAGCATTTATATTGGGAATAACGTATCTGAGACAAATCGTTTTCACTGATCGTGACCCCTTAAAGTTTTTGGAGAAGTTTTGGGAGAAAAATACCTGTCTGTGTCGACTGAGCTTATTATATCCGCCATTCAATATGAAATTATACATGTGACAGGGTTAGCAAACCTAAGTTTTGACACGTTATGGAAACTTGAGTGAACAAAGACAAAGGCAGTCTGTGGCATTCTGTCGTTGTGAACATTTGTATGCTCAGAGTCAATGTAATATATATGCCTTGCAGTCAATAGACAATAGACAATACGTGCAGGAGTAGGCCATTCTGCCCTTCGAGCCTGCACCACCATTCAATATGATCATTGGTGATCATTCCTAATCAGTATCCTCTTCCTGCCTTATCTCCATAACCCTTGATTCCACTCTTTTGAGAGCTCTATCCAACTCTTTCTTAAATGAATCCAGAGACTGGGCCTCCACTGCCCGCTGGGGCAGAGCATTCCACACAGCCACCACTCTCTGTGTCCAGTTTTGGTCCCCACACCTCAGGAAGGAAATACTGGCACTGGAACGTGTCCAGCGGAGATTCACACGGATGATCCCTGGAATGACAGGTCTAGCATATGAGGAACGGCTGAGGATACTGGGATTGTATTCGTTGGAGTTTAGAAGATTAAGGGGAGATCTAATACAGACGTACAAAATAATACATGGCTTTGAAAAGGTGGATGCTAGAAAATTGTTTCTGTTAGGCGAGGAGACTAGGACCCGTGGACACAGCCTTAGAATTAGAGGGGGTCATTTCAGAACGGAAATGCGGAGACATTTCTTCAGCCAGAGAGTGGTGGGTCTGTGGAATTCATTGCCACGGAGTGCAGTGGAAGCTGGGACGCTAAATGTCTTCAAGGCCGAGATTGATAGGTTCTTGTTGTCTAGAGGAATTAAGGGCTACGGGGAGAACGCTGGCAAGTGGAGCTGAAATGCGCATCAGCCATGATTGAATGGCGGAGTGGACTCGATGGGCCGAATGGCCTTACTTCCACTCCTATGTCTTATGGTCTTATGGTCTCTGGGTGAAGACGTTTCTACTCATCTCTATCCAAAATGGTCTACCCCGTATTTGTAAGCTGTGTCCTCTGATTCGGCACTCACCCATCAGCGGAAACATGTTTCCTACTGCCAGAGTGTCCAATCCTTTCATAATCTTATATGTCTCAATCAAATCCCCTCTTAGTCTTCTAAACTCAAGGGTATACAAGCCCAGTCACTTCAGTCTTTCAGTGTAAGGTAATCCCGCCATTCCCGCCAGTCTACTCACAGAGGAAGATTAGGAGGTCTAAAATAAATCCCTTTTTGTATATTGATGGATCATTTTATTAGAGGTGGAGTTGTGAGTATACTATAAAAGGTTATTTTATCTTGGGATTTTTTTTGAAGAGAAGTTATAAAGACAGAGGTGAAGAACTGCTGTCTGAAAACAGTTTAAGTAAATAATTGAGAAAGCCTTTAGGTTTTATTAAAACATTGGTAACAATGGAAGGGCGGCGGCCAGCTCTCCCAGACCAGGTTTTCTCGGTTTGCTTTTAGCTGCAGCATTCAGAAGCTGTTGGGGATCCCGGAAAGGGTTGGAAGTTTCAATACATGATCCCCAGCTGCTTTTCTCTCTGAGATTTCTGTTAATGTTGGTATCTCTTCGATCGGAAAACTGCATGTAAGAATCTGTATTTGAATATATCTTTGTGCCAAGCAGTGTATACCCACAAGGTACGGTATCTACTGTTTGTATAAGTGTTCAAACATATAAGCTATTTCCAAATGTTCTTTTCTTTAATTGCATTTTAACTAAAGCATTTGAATAGATTATATTTTGGTTAATGTCGAGTGGTCTGACCAGTCACAACATATCTGGAATGCAAACTTCACATCTATTTTTAAAATAAGGAAAGGTTTGGGTCTAAGCGACCTTCTTAAAATATTTTGCAGGGATCTGGTCTGGTCCACAACACTTATAGATGAGGAGTTTCTGACTGACTCTTATTGAAAATTTAGTGGAGGGATTGGGGACGGTTTGCTGGAGGTTGTGCTGTGAGCTGCCTGAGACATTCAGGGAGACATGAGGATTTGCTGACCCATCTTTGGATGGAGCCTGGGGACTGTAGTTACAGCATCTGGGTCTGTAACATGAGCAACAAATGGAGCAAAGGTACAGAGTGGGGAAACTCTGAAAACACAGAGTTAGTGTATGTGTGGAAAGGGATCTGTTGGACCCACCCGAGTTTTCCATTAACAGCCTCGCAAGCTACACTTAACCCAGGAGCAGTGTGTGAGGGGACCCTGATTGAACAAGGAGCTGGTCACAGAACAGTGTCACCTCCTTTAACACGTCCTGCAGCTTCACCCCAGGGGAAAAGACAGTGCTGCCAGTGGCTGTTCGGGTCACAATTTCATTCAGCTTCTATGTTCTGGAACTTTCCAAGCAGGACTGGGTGACATATCCATCATCTGCCAGTATGTTGCCATCAATGTAACCATTCGGTGATGGAGGATATAAATGGTGGATGAGGTAAATACATCGTTTCCCCCACAACAGGGAGCTGCCGGGCGTATCCAGTATAATGGGATTCCCGATGGTGTACATGGCATCTGCAGAGTACCCATATCAATGGGGAGAGGTAGAGGAACTGAAGGAGCTCTCTCTCTCTGTTAATGTTACCGTGTGTCCATGCACAGTCCACTATGTTGGTGAATACCCCTGTCCTGACAGCAGCCACAGTTCCTTCATTCACAAGCAGACAGCAATCCCATCGTCTTCGGGTCTCCATGTAGAAATGAATGAATGTATCTTGGATAAAGGCCGACCCCTTAATACATGTTTGAAAACAGAATCCCCATCACCAACCAAACACTTCAAAACATTCCATGTGTACGGAGAGCAATGGGGTCACTTGGAGTGTGAAGGAGCAGACGATCAGGGATAGAGCAAAACCTCCCATGTCTGAACGGGGCTGAGTGAACCCCCCAGTACACAGTATCATTAATCCCTCTAATCCCTCTCCAGTTCAGTAACATACTGCCTTCCATTATTCCTGTAAATGAAATGACAGGTTGCATCAATTCTATTGCACCTGCCAAATTATTATCCATTGCCTTTACCTCTCTTGATAATTTAATCTCTTGCTTATCACAGCAACATGACCAAACTCAGTATTTCTATATCTGTTCCATCCTCCTGATCATTGATAAAGATTGTAAATATTGGAGGACCCAGCACTGGTCACTGTGTGACTCCACTGGTGACGTTCTGTCAAACTGATTAAGACTGATTTATCCGGAGCGCTTGATTTCTGTTTGATACACAGTCCTCTCCCATTACTGTGTAACACAGTGGAAAAGCTGAATATGAACGAGGAGAATCAGTCAGGAATCCAACCTCTCGAATCTGCTCCGCCATGGAATACAATCATGGCTGATGTCATCGCGGCCTCTATTCCACATCCCTGCTGTCTCTCGATCGTCAAACTCTAGTCTCTTGTTGGAGATTGCGGCTGATGAAAAAAATATCCACTCCACATCTACACTTTCAATTATATTTCGCATCTTACAGACCTCAATGAGCTCTCCTATCGTTCTTATAAAATCGAGAGTATAGGCCTGAACTGCTCAATTTCTCTTCATAAGACAAACACTTCAAATATGGAATCATTCTAATGAAGCTCTTCTGAATTGCCTCCAATGGAAATACCTCATTCTGCAGGACACCCAAACTGTACTCCAGTTGCAGCCTCACTAATGCCTTGCATAGCTACAGCAACACTCCCTACCTTTCTACTCTATACTGTTACAAATAAACGATGAAGTTATACTTGCATTTCTCAGTATTTGAAGTACCCGCAAGCAAGTTTTCTGTGATATGCAAGCAGGCACCCAGATCCCTCTCCACTTAAGCACTTTGAAGTTTCTCTCCATTTAGATAATAATTTGCCTTTTTGTTAGGCTGGCCAACTTGAATAACCCCATATTTATCCACTTTAATTTTCATTGGCAAATGTTTGCCCATTCACCCAACCTATTCATATAGTTTTTAAATCTCTTGCATCATCATTCCGAAGTAATTTCCCACCAATGTTAGTGTCATCTGAAAATGTAGCTATTGTATTTTCTATCCCATCAACCGAGTAATAATAGCGATCCCAAATGGTTGAGGCATGAGAACTGAAATCTATGGCACCCAACAAATTGCATTTTACAATATAAAATGATACATTTAATTCATCTGACTGCATTTTGTTGGTTAACCAATCCTCCATCCAAGCCAATAAATTACTCCTAAACTGATGCTGTCTGATCTTACCACTCACTCTTTGGAGAAGCGACATATCCGATGCCTTCACGAAGACCAGAGAAATTCCATCTCCAGGATTCCCACTATCCACCTTGTTTGTCACATCTTTAAATAACTCAATAAAACACTTCAATCATGGTTTATCTTTTGTAAAACCATGTTGAGTCCGATGGATTGTGGTTTAGGTTTGCAAAGGTCCTCAACAATGGATTCTAATAATTTGCCTTAAATTACAATACTTTATTGTTACATTTTACTCCCTAATGTATTCAGTTATTATAAGTTCTTCCCTTTCTAAAACCTTTACGTTTTCTTTGAATTCCTGTTTGATGGGCAAAAGGTTTTAAGAGATGTGCTCCAATTGCTGCATAAGCGGTATGTGTGGCTGATTGGACTCATCATCCTGCTGGTGTACAAAATCGATGGGATGAAGTCTTTCTGGCGTTCCCATGTTGTCATCTCCAAGGCCAGAATGACCACCTCCTGTTGATGCGTTAGAGGGGTGGGGGATTATGGAATGTTCCCGTTACTGTGGAACATTCTGAGGGTCTGATGGGTCTTCTCATATTTCTCCATAATCGGTGGAGATACTGAACGGTCTCCTCATGTATCCCAGAGATGGGATGAAGGTAGCGATTGGTCTTCTCTTGTTCCCGTACAGCAGACACGTGTCTGAATTACCTCCTCCTTTCTCATGAAAAAAGTCTCAGATAGTTTTTATCCTAACACATTTCCCTTGCAACAGACTCGGCGGGTCTGAATGACCTCCTGTTATCCCAGTGTAACAATTTCCAGTCACTGTGTGACCACTTCCAGTTCCTATCTTACGGACTTGAGGAGGCTGATTGGACTGATCCTGTTGCTGTGTAACAGGATATTGGTGCAGCATGGCCTACTCTGGGTCCAGTGTCATAGATTCGAGGGGCTGATTGGCCCTCTTGTAAATATACATCAGGCTCGAGGGGCTGAACAGTGTCGTACTATTCTAGTGTAACAGGCTCGAAGGCCTGAATATCCTCCTGTTTTTCCTGTGTAACAGGCTGGAGACCGGAATGGATTCCCCCAACTATCTGTGTAATTCTCTTCAGTTGTTGACTCCTTTCTGTCATCTATGTTGAAATAAGATCATCCTTTATTTTTGTAAACTCCAATGGCTATTGGATCAACCTGATCATCCTTTCATTATAAGCTAGCACCTTCATTGCAGGAATCTGCTGAGGGAACCATCTCTGAGCTGCTTCCAATATAACAACATCCTTTCTTCATTGAAGAGACTAAATCTGTACACACTACTCCAGATGTGATCTCACTAAGACCCTGTACAGCAGCAGCAACACTTTACCAGCCTGCTGTAAGGTTCCCACCCAGTTTACAGCATTCTCAGCTCCCTGGGCGAACACAGAGCATTTATGAACGATCATTGTCCTTCTCTACTCCATCAGCATAACGGGAGATCTGGGGAAAATGTCACAATGATGCATAAGAAGATCATAAATGATGTGGCGAGATGAACTCTACCATTAATCTCCCCAAATCCCACGTCGCTCTGATTCTCCAGAATCTAGTAAGGTGGAGTGCAAAAACAGCAAGGAGAAGGAAACATTGATGGGAGTTATATATCAAAGTGAAAGCTGCAATACAAATGTTGGGCATGTTATAAAACGGGAAATGAGATATACACATTTGTGGCTACTGCAGTAATAACGTACTGTTTACATTATATCTAAACTGTGTTAACCCAACTGGATGCTAATGCTGGGAAAAATGGATTTCATGAGCATGTGTTAGATGGTGGCATTAACATTTTGTCGAACACTGAGCTCGAGATCAGGTTATTTAGAAATTGACGTTCAATGATCAAAAGAACTAATTGAAAACTTTGCTGTAAAGGACGTTTTGGAAATAGTGACCACAATGCATTGGTTTTCTTTTATGCTGTTTGAGTACACGGTAGTTTTTGTTTTATTTGAAGTAACTGTCATAAATCTGAATCATGCAAGCCCTGAAGGTGTGAGGAGAAATTGGGGACTGCAGATGCTGGAGATCAGATTCGACGAGTGTGGTGCTGGAAGATTAGAGTCGAAGAGTGTGGTCCTGGAAAAGCACAGTCAGGCAGCGTACTAGGAGCAGGAGAATTGACGTTTTGGGCATAAGCCTTTCATCAGGAAAGAGGCTTATGATGAAGGGGGCTGAGAGATAAATGAGAAGGCGGTGTGGCAGGAGGGAGGTAGCTTGGAATGCGATAGGTAGATGAAGGTGGGGTTGAAAGTGATAGGTGATGAAGGGAGACAGAACGCCTCATCTACTACATACATTAAAGCCAGTGTGGTCTTCACTACATTGGTAAGGCAGGTGGATCATTTCAGAGAACATATCTGGAACAGCCACATTGACCAACTCCACCACCTTGTCGCTGAACACTTTTACTCCCCTTTCCAATCTGCCAAGGACGTGAGAGTCCTGGGCCTCCTCCATTGCCAAACCCTAACCACCCGAAGCATGGATGAAGAAAGGTTCTTCTTCTACCTTGGGACCCTCCAAGCACAGGGGATTAAAGTAGGTTTCACCAGTATCCCCATTTACCCTAACTCCACCTTATCCCAGTCCAATCTTCCAACTCAGCATCCTCCCCCCTTTTGAACGTTTCTATGTGTTCATCTTCCTTCCGATCAATCTGATCCACCCGCTTCTCCGACCTAACCCTTTCAGCCTCACCTTCAAGTATCTATTAGATCACAGGAATTAGCTTAGAAAAATGCCAAGTAGCGTAGTAAGCCAGTGGATTCAGAGAAATACAGGACCCAGCAACGGATGACCAAGAAAAGAAAATCAAAAAGCGAAAAAGCATACAAACAAAAGAAAAACATATAGACTGCTAAAAAAAAAAGTACATCAGTGTATGAAACAAAAATAAAAACAAGGTCAAATATGGAACAGTGGGTGTTCTGACAGAATAATTTATTGAAAACAACAGAGAAATCGCAGGGAAAAGAAACAGTTTATTTGTGTCTATCTTCAAGCCAGAATATCCAGAAATTCTCCCAGAAATACCAAGTGACCATGGGACCTGTGTAAGTAAAGTCTAAGATCATTCTTATCAGTGTTGAGGTCATGTTTTAAAAGAAAACTGGATTGAGTATTTATAAATCTGACAGATCAGATGTACATCATACAAGAATTTCAGAGGAAGCAGCAATAGGCATATTGATTGCATCGCAGATTATCACGTTGTTTTCCAAATACATTCCCGAAAGATATTTAGCCAATCTGGACAAGGCAAAGATTACAAATATTATCCAACAGTTTAAGAAAGGATGAAGATGGAGAGTGGTGAACTACAGATCAGTAACTTGTCATCCGCTTTCGGGTGTCTGTTGGGCTCGATTATAAAGAACGTGTTACTGGATATATAGAAGGTAATGGGAAAACTAGGGAGGATGATAATGCATCGATGAAACGAAAACCATAAGTGGCAAACATTTTTTGGAATGGTTTGAAGATGATTCTTGTGGACGTAGGCAATGAGGAGCTGATGGATAACGTATAGTTGGATATTCAAGAGGATCTTTTTTTTAAGAACTCTCCCACTAACATCATAAGAAAAGTTAAAGTGAAAGGAATTGGGAAGAATTGGGCGGCAGAGTGGCACAGTCGTTAGCACTGCTACCTCACAGCGCCAGAGACACGGGTTCAACTCCCGCCTCAGGGAGTTTGCACATTCTCCCCGTGTCTGCGTGGGTTTCCTATGGGTGTTCCGTTTTCCTCCCACAGTTCAAAGATGTGCAGGTCAGGTGAATTGGCCATGCTAAATTGCCTGTAGTGTTAGGTAAGGGGTAAATGTAGGGGTATGGAAGGGTTGCGTTTCGGCGGGTCGGTGTGGACTTGTTGGGCCTAAGGGCCTGTTTCCAACCTACAATGCAATGTAATCTAAACACAAGCGAATAGGAAACGAAAAATTAGGTTTACATTCATGTGATTGTAATTGAAATATAGAAGATGCCATGCGCCAGCTGCACAGAGTGTTGCTGAGACTAAACTGAGAATATTGTGTACCGTTTGGAGTCCCAATCTAAGATAGAATATACTACAGACGAACTGCAAAAGGTATTCTCCAGATTAATCCCTAAAATGGCAAGATTGTCTGATGGGGAAACTCAGCCTGTGATCGCGAGTTTCAAAAGATGAGAGGTGATTTTACTGAAACTTAGAAACATAGAGGGGAGAGAATAACCGAGGGACATGGAGAAGTGCAAGCAGGAGAGATGAGGGAGAATCCCATGATATTCTACACGGACAAGTAGAACAGAATAATCAGCAACAGTTCGTGTCCATTAGAAACCAAAGGGGCAATCAGTGTGTCAACCAGGAGAACATTGATAGATTGTTACATGTAAACATCACAACTGTTTTACTTGGGAGAAGGAGGATGCAGGTACAGAATTCGAGAAGATGGACTGGAAAGCTCTTGAAAAGAGATTGATGTAAAATACGAGCGGCGGTTTGAGGCTTTGTCTGGTATAAAATTGGACCAATCTGCAGGTCTGGATACTGTTGGAGTCAAGGGAGGAAAGACGCTGACTGGAAATTTTAATTAGAATCTGACAATAGAGGAGGTGCCAGAGGACTGGAGAACAGATATTATGATTGCACTTCACAGTAAGGGTGGTAGAGTTAGACCAGGAAAGTATAGACGAGCGAGTATTAAATCACTTTTCGGGAAACTACTGGAGAAAATAGAGAAGGAGAAAATTGAACTCTAATCAGAATGGCAAGGCTTGATCAGGGATAATCATCATGACTTTATCAGAGTGAAGTCACACTAATGGAGTTGATTCAATTAGTTTGAGGAGGTCGCTTATTTAGTTTTGATGCAATGCCTTTGACAAAGTTCCGCATGGGAAACTAAAAAAAAAAGTAAATTCTCAGAGTATCCAGGATAACTTGAAAAGTTACAGCGAAAATTGTCTTAGTGTTAGTAGGCAAAGGGTGGTGGGAGAAGGCTGTTTGTGTGACTGGAGACCAGTGTCCCCTGGTGTACCACAGGGATCAGTGCTGTGTCCCTTATTGTTTGTAGCATTCATAAATGGTATAGATGTGAATCTGGAGGGAGAGTGGGTGGAGGGGTGGGAGTTGTGATAAGTAAGTTTGTGTTTGACACAAAGATTGGCCGGGTGCTTGGTAGTGAGGAGGAAGTTCCGATTTTACAGGAAAATACAAGTGGAATGATCAGATGGGCAGATCAATGGCAGATGGAATGTGATCCTGATAAATATGAGGTGATGTAATTTGGAAGGAGGAACCAGACATGGGGTGTACATAATGATTGGCAGCACACTCGGGAGCTCAGAGGGTGTTTCTCCACACATCCCTGAATGTAACTGAACAGGGTAATGGACTAGTTAAGAATTTACCCTTGGGTGGAGAGTTTATTAATCAGGGAGCAGATTATAAGTGTTATACAGGGCTTTGTTTAGTCCATGATGAAGTACTGTATGTCGTTCTGGTAGCCTCAATACAGGAAGGATGTGATTGTACTGGAGGGGGTTGCAGAGGAGATTCACCAGGATGTTCCCTGGGATGGAGCATATCAGCTATGGAGAGAAGCTGGATAAGCTCGGGTTGTTTACTTTGGACAGAAAGGCAGAGGGGGATGTGATTCAGAAGGATAAGTTAACAAGGGGCATGGACAGAGTGGACAGACAGCAACTGTTCCTTTTAGACAGAGGGTCAAGAACAAGGGAGCACACTTTTAAAGTGAAGGTTTTGAGGTTCAGAGAGAATTTAAAGATGACTTTTTCTTCACCCAGACCGTGTTGGGGTCTGGAAAGTACTTTCTGAGAGGGGAGTTATCAAGGTTAACCTCTCAACTGTTAAAAGTACTTGGACAAGCACTTGGAAGTGCCATACCATTCCAGGCTATCAGCCTTTTGTCGGAAAGTTGGACTAACATAGATCGTGCTGTATTTCTGTTGGCACAGAGACTATGCTCCTGTGAGTATATGATGTGGAAGGTCAATGATTGAGCAGCTTAACACAAGAATTGATGCGTTTCTGAAGATAATGTTCACAAAGGTTATAAGAGTGAACTGTTATAGCTTGTCAAATTATGTGAATGTGAGAAGTATGAAAAAAAAGTGCAGGTTTTTTCCAGTTTGAAACCAGAGAATGGAGAATAGGAAACAGGGAAATGGCAAAACTATGAATCCACTACTTCAGTTCTGTCTTCTCAGAACTTTCTGACAATACCAGGAAAACCAAGTCTGGCGTGGAAAACGAAATAGTACATGGAACATAGAACATAGTAAGTAAATCGTTTGGGAGAAATTATTGGGACTGAAAATAATGGTCATAGACAACACTAACATAGATTTATGAAATGAGAATTATGTTTGAGAAACAGACAGGGAGACAAATGAAAGAGAAGCAATGGACGTAAAACATGTGGATTTTCAGAAAGATTTTGGTAAAGCACCAAGCCTAGTTTGCAAAATCAAATCTTCGTGGATTAGGGTGAATATATGGCCATGCTTCTAGAATGGGACAGTTGGCAGGAGACAGTGAATAGAAATAAACAGACACGTGAAGCAACAGCCTGGCATTGTATTTAAGGTATGCTTCTGTGAGTATGACTATATCCCTGACACCCCATCACCTTCCCCGGATATCTCCTCCCTCACCAGAAGGACAGACAAAGCAGAAGTGGTGGCACCGTGGGATAGAGTTTGAAGGGAATTGTTCTGGGAGTCCTCAACAGTGACCTGTATCCCATGACGTCTCATGGCGTTAGTTTACACATGGGAAAGGAAACCTCCTGCTGATTACCATGTACCAGCCTCTCCCAACTGATGAGTCAGTACTCCTCCAAGCTGAACAACACTTGGAGGAAGCGCTGAGGGTGGCAAAGGCACAAAATGTTTTCTGGCTTGGGGATGTCAATGTCCACAAACAGAGTGGTTCAGCAGCAGCATTACTGATTGAGCTGATTGGGTCCGAAAGGATATAACTTCTCGACTTGGTCTGCGGCAGGTGAAGGAACCCACAAGAGGGAAAAGCCATATTTGACCACAGCCTTACTAATCTGCCAGTTGCAGAAGTATCTGTCCATGACAGTATCGGGTAAGAGTGACCACTGCATAGTCATTGTGGAGATAAAGTCACACTTGCATATTGAGAATAACCTCCACCATTTTAGGTGGCACTGTCACCGTGCTAAATAGGACAGACTTTGAACGGATCTAGCAGCTCAAGAATTTTTTTCGAGAATATGTTGTGGGTCATCAATAGCAGCAGAATTGTACTCCTGCACAACCTCATGGCCTGGCATATCCCCCTCACAACAATTACCATCAAGCCAGAGGATCAACCTTGATTCAATGGAGTGTGCAGGAGGGCAGGAGCAGCACTGGGAATACCTGAAAATGAGGTGTCTGCCTGATGAAGTCACCAACCATGACTACCTGCGTGCCAAACAGCATAAGCAGTAAGTGATAGACAGAGCTAAGTGATCCCACAAGCAAAGGATCAGATCTAAGCTCTGCAGTCCTTCGACTTCTAGTTGAGAATAGTTATGGACAATTAAACAAGTCATCAGAGTAGGAGATTCCACAAGTATCCCCATCCTTAATGATGGAAGAGCCCAGCACTTCAGTGCAAAAGATAACGTTCACGCATTCGCAACGATCTTCAGTCAGAAGTGCTAAGTGGATGATCCATCTTGGCCTCCTCCAGTGGCCCTCAACAATTCAGTTACCAGGCATCAGCCAATTTGATCCACTCTACGTGATATCCAAATTCAGTTGGAGACACTGGATACCCCAGAGGGTACATACCCTGACAACATTCTGACAATAGTACTGAAAAGTTGTTCTCCAGACCTTGTCACTGCCCTCACCAAGCTGTTCTAATACCGTTACAAAACCATTTCCCCGATTACGTCGAAAATTACCCCAAGTATCTCCTGTATATAAAAAGCAGAACAAATCCAATCCGGCCAATTGTCAACCCAATCAGTCTCCTCTCGATCATCAGTAAAGTGGTCGAAGGTCTCAGTGCTTTTAAGCAGCACTTGCTCAGCAATAACCTGGTCAATGTCGCCCAGTTTGGGCTCCACCAGGGCCACTCAGCTCCTGACCTCATTACCGTGGTTCAAACATGGACAACAGAGCTGAATTCCAGAGGTGGGGTGAGAGTGACAGCCCTTTAAATCAAGGCTGCCTTCGCCCAAGTGTGGTATCAAGGGGTCTTAGCAAAACTGGAATCAATGGGTATCAGGGGCAAACTCCCCGCTGGTTAGAATCATACCTGACACGTAGGAAGATGGTCATGGTTGATAAAGGTCAGTCAACTCAGCTCCAGGACAAATCTGTAGGAGTCCCACGGGCAGTGGCCTAGGCCCAAACATCTTCAGGGCTGCTTCATCAATGACCTTCCCTCTGTTATAAGGTCAGAAGTGGAGATGTTTGCCAATGATTGGACAATGTTCAGCAATGGTTGTTGCTCCTCAGGTACAGAAGCAGTCCATGTTCAAATACAAGATCTAGACAGTATCCAGGCTGACAAGTGGCAAGTAATATTCACGTCACACAAATGCCAGACCGTGAACATCACCACTAAAATACAACCTAAACACTGCCCTTGGTATTCAATGGTGTTACCATCACTGAATCCACAGTGGACTGCAGCGGTTCAACAAGGCAGCTCACCACCACCTTCTCAAGGGGCAACCAGGGACAGGCAATAAATGACGGCCCGGCCAGTCACACCCAGATTCAGGAAATAAATATTATTTTAAAAAAATAACAGAGGAAGGTTGCTGGGATATCACAGAGATCGGTGCTCAGGTCCCAGCTGTTCACAATACCCATTAATCATTTGGTTGTCGGAATCAAATACAATATATCCCAACCTGCTGAGAGAACTAAAGGATGTTGGATTGTGAGTGGGTGAGAAGGTTGTAAAAAAGCTTCACGGTGACTAAGACAAGTGGAGTGAATGGGCAAATACGTGGCAGATGGAGAGCAAGGTGGGTTGAGGTGACAGTGCGCCCTTTGGTGGGAGTAAGAGATTGGCAGCTTTTCGTTTGAAAAGGAATTGTTTGAAACATGTTGATCTGAAAAGCGACGTATGCGCCTTTTTGTTGTTTCCTTCTGCGCGGCCCTCCGAGGTCCCTGCAGCACAGTGAGGTCTGAACCCACAAGGCAATACTGGGAATCGTATTCACACGCTGCCCAGTGTACATAGACCTACCAAGTGGGGAGCTGTAACATTGCAAAGGATCTGGATCTCCCTGTAGACCAGTCACTGAAAGCAATATTGCAGGAGCACAAAGCAGTTAGGAAGATCAACTGACCTTCATTTCAGGGGGATTTGAGTCCAGGGGTAAGCGTGTCTTACTGCAGCTGTAGAGGGCTTTGGTGAGACCCTGTCTCAAACACTGTGCAGTATTCTGTGCAGATTTGGCTCAGTACATAATAAAGGATAAACCTGACATTGAGGGAGAGCAGTGAAGGATGACCAGACCGATCTTTGTGATGACAGGCTTGTTGTGGGAGCAGAGTTTGGGGCGACTGGGCCTGTATTCCATGAGGTTTAGGAAAATGGGTGGAGATCTCCATGAGATATATAAAGCTCTGACAGGGTGAGACGGATTGGAAGCAGGGATAATAATTCCCCTGGCTGTGGTGTCTAAAACAAGGGTCCATAGTATTAGGTACAGCCAGACCATTCTGCAATGAGATGACAATAAATGCCTGCACTCAGCGACTGGTGAACCTGGGGAATGCACTCGAACCTGGAAGCCAAGACACTGAATATAAATAATGATTTAGAGACAGTAAAGGAATGGTGGCGGAGAAGGAGAATGATATGGAAATAAAGGGCAAGGTATCATTATATTGAATTGGGTAGCAAACTCGACAGACCAAATGGACTACTGCACTTCCTATTTTATTGCTTCCCAAGGTTAGTCACAAGCTCTCAGATGTTTGGACGGAGGTCTCTGCAGGGTCAACAGGACTGTGTTTCCCATTCCCTTTTTTCGATACCGAGGCTGGGGCCGGGTGTCCTGTCTGGTTTTATCGTTTAGACCTCGGAACAGTTTGATACAATAGAATTTCTTGTTTGGCGGATTCAGAGACCATTGAAGAGTTTATCACATGTCTGCGTGTCTGCAGTCGCATTTAGGCCAGACCAGGAAAGCACGGGAGATTCACTTTCTGAAAGTACATTTGTGAAGCAAATTGGTGTGTACAATCGACATTGGCTTCAAGGTCACTATTTACAGACAGCAGATTTTGCATCCTAATATTTTGTCGATTGTGTTTAACTTACACCAGCTGCCAGAGCTTTAGCCTGGTCTGGATTAGTAATCCAGTGACCTTTCCACAGCAGCACCATCTCTACATGGGGACCTATCTGAAATCATATTGAGCAGGTTATTTCTGTGCTGCTTGATAGCTCTGTCAAAAAGAACTCCCACCAATTTGACTGTAATGGTGGGTCTGAGGGGGAGGTAACTGGTCAGATTGTAATTATAATCCTCTTAGAAACTGGACAATAGTTGAGTAATTTTCCACATTACCAGAGAGATGTCAGAGTTGGAGCTGGAATGAAAGAGCTTCCCCAGGGACCGGCTTGTTGTGCAACATAAGTCTTCAGTCCTATTACAGGAATGGGGTCAGGGACCATTATCTTTGTCGTACGTACTGTGTTCACCTGTTTCTTTATGTCACGAACATCAAATTGAATTGGTTGAAGACGAGCATCTGTGATTCTGTGGCTATCATGGCGAGGGTGAGGTGGGTCATCAACTCCACACTTCTGGCTGAGGGTGATGCAGAAACCACGTCCTAGTCTTTTACATTGATGTACAGGCCTGTTCAATTATTTAGGATGGGGATATTTGTGGAGCCCTTTCCTCCGTCATTTGTTTAATTATCCATCACCATTTATGTCAGAATGTGACAGGATTGCAGAGCTTCGATCAGATCTGTTGGTCAAGTGTGGTAGTTTTAATGGGTTAGCATCACCTTTAGGTTCACGTGGTTCTGACCCAGTCATGTTCTGCCACAGTCATTACTGAAACATAGATTGTATTGATGGTAATGGCAGACTGAGGAAATTATTTGAAGCTAAAAGTTACAGGTTGTGGTTGAATGCTGTTTTGCTTCTCCTGCTACTGTAGTCTACAGCACTACATAAATACACAGTTTTGAGCTGCAATATGTGCAATGCAATTCTGCTGTCTGTCCCTTAGTTCACATCGAGAACCATTCACCCATCAGTCATGTACTCAGTGACCTACTCTGGTTTCTGATGTGGAAATACTTCCATTTTCATACTGTCATTATGCTGAGGGTCTCTCCCTGGATCATGCTTTCAATCTGACACATTCTGCAAAACCAATTAACTGATTTTAATTCAATTGTTCAATTCACCTCAATTTTTTTCCTTGAGTAATATCATCTTCTGTGTTTAAAGTGAATGTTTTTCCTCTGTTTCTCTCCCTGACCATGATTAAGAGCTCTGTAGTGTCAGTGATGCCAGCCTTATGTATTTTCAGAGACAATTAATTCTCTGAATTCCCAATCATCTTCACCACATTGTACGTTTTTCTTTGGTTTGATGCCTTATTACTCATGGTTGACTTGTCCTCCCATGAGTATGTTTCATCTCCTTTGGGAGAATTTCTGATATCCTCCGAAATATCCCCAGAAATTCCTGCTTTTGCTGCTCCATGGTCTGCCCAGTTCAGCTCCCCTTCCAATTAACTCTGGCCAGCTCCTCCTGAATGTCTTTGCAGTTACATTGCTCAATTATAATCACATTACATCTAGAAGAGAGCAAGAGATATAAGCCGAAAGAAGGAGCTTTGAGAGAAGGGACGCAAAGAATAATTGGTAAATTTCTTAACTAGATACAAAGAGAGAAAGAGCGAGACAACATAGACGAGGAAATGTGAAAAATGAGAAAACTAGATCATTGAAAGAATTAGATGTACATCCCTCAATGTTTTGGCAATTCCGGTGTGCTGTGGTCCTTTGTATAGTGCATGGACAACAGAGTAACGTGTTCAATTGCTGACTCTGATGCCAGATTTTTTATCTCCAATAATATGACAGACACTAGCTTTGAAAAGAACCGAACAGGCCAATATATTGAATTCTGGTAGAAAGGGGATTAACTGAAATAAGTTGGGACACCAGAAACAAGAATGTATAAAACACATCCTGATAAGAAGGAGAGATTGGAGTGGAGAATTCCAGAAAAGGAGGGAATGTTGAGAGAAGGGGAAACATATCACTTTAGATGAGAATCAAATGATGTTTTAATGTTTTATAAATTTTATACATCACATGCATAACTTTTTGTTAACTGTGTCTCCATTGTTCATTTAGACTGGGTTGTGTACATATGAAAAATGTTACATATCTGCACACACACATTATTTAAATAGTGTATATAAAATCATTTTTCCGCCATTGAAATGGTTCTGTTGTCATGTTACTGGGATGCACGAACACCAGCTGGCCACCAAAAGACATGACCCATTATCACTATGTTCCATACATACAGACAAAGAAGGGCACCACTTTGATTGGTACAATGCACACACACATACTAAGACAGGCAAGGATGTTCTTAGAGGAATGGCAGTCTGACCAGAAGTCCATCAATAAACGCATCAATTTAGATCCTATCTACCTTCTCTTGTAAACAAAAGAACTGGAAATGACATCACCCACCTTAAGAACACAAGACCTATCAATAGAGAGGCGCGACATACCACCAGCACTTCAGCAGAGACTCTCACTGATGATGTTACCTAGTCATAGTGTCGAATTGTCAGAAAACACACCTTCAAGCACAGCGAGCTAACTTGCATACATACAAACTGTTATTTTTCTTTTATTAGTGGAATTTGGGAGCTCTTTGTCACTCATGTATTAACAGATTACGAGGTGAGGTGAGTTTTTTTGGGTTTGTGGTTTGAATTAACAGAAGTCCTCGACATAGATGTCTCCACAGTTTGGGGCCCTGCCGTATGGGACTTGGACAGATTTGAACAGATTTCGGGTACAAAATGTCCCAGCAAATTCCAACACGTTGCAATTAGTGACCTAGATCTTCAAATAAAACCGGTCGGAAAGTCTGTTTAATTTTGTTTACTTGTGGTTGTTTAAATTATAAGTGAGGGAAATGGCTTTTAACATTTCTAAAGTGGTTCCCAAATTTGCCAAGAAAGTTTAGAAAGACAGAAGCAGGACATTTTTTAGAATTAGCAAATCGGTTGGAATTGGGTTTAACCAGGGAGAAAAGGAAAGCTGAAATTGTAATGGAGATGGTCAAGCACATTGATTTATCAAAGAAACAGACAAGTGCAGTCGAGTTAGAAAAAACTTTAATTGCAGATATGGCAACTGAAGTTAGAAGATAAAGAAAGAGACGGAAACAGAGAGAAAAAAAAGAGAAGGAGAGGAAAAAGAAAGAGAGAGAGAATTTGAGATTCAGAAGTTGGGAATTAGACAAGAATGTTAAATTAACAGGATGGAGATGAAGGGAGAACGTCGGGATGTATACAACTATGTTAGTGCCTTGCCATATTTCGATGAGAAAAATGTCAAAACCTTTTTTATTTCATTTGAAAAATATGACTCGGCAGATTACGTGTCCAGTGAACTGTGGGTAATGCTCGTTCAGACTAAGCTGGTGGGCACAGCTGGTGAGGTATATGCAGCGCTGTCAGTTGAGGGATCAAGAGATTATGCAGATGTCACATTGGCTATTTTGATTGGCTATGAATTGGTACCAGAAGCATATAGACAGAGGTTCACAAAAATAGAGACGGAACCAGGTCAGATTTATGTTAAGTTTGAAAGAATTAACTACAGTCATTTTGTTCGATGGATGCTGGACTTAAAAATAGATAAGACCTGTGAGGCTCGAAGGGAGATTATTATGCTGAAGAAGTTTAAAGACTCACTTCCAGAGATGGTAAAAATTCATGTGCACGAACAGAAAGTTCAAGAAGCGAGAAGCGCGGCAGAAATGGCAGGTAAATATGCATTGGTGCATGAGATGAAATTTAGCTTCCGGGAGAATTTACATGCTATGAGGGATATAAATTGGGAGAAGGGAAGTTCACACATTACAAAGCAAACAGTAGCGCACAATAGTTTACCACAGGTGAAAAAAGAAGCCCAAAGGGGTTGAAAGGAGGTGAAAGGCCTCAGGTGTTCTCAGTATAAGGGCGTGGAACACATAAAATGACAGTGCTGATGGTTTAACAAGGGCACTGGGAAAAGGTGTTTTCATTGAAGTAAGCTGGGACACACTGTTATGACCGTTAAAGGAAGGAACTTTGGGAAAGATGTGGCACAAGAGGCTAAGCCCAGTGGCATTAGTGAAACTGGTAAAAGGGACCCCCAAGTGGAGCCGAGGAGCTTCAAGAGAGTGCACAGCCTAGGCAAGGGCTGGGTATGGAGGCAGTACCTGATCTCTGAAAGAATTCACCTCTGTAGATAAAGTGTACTCAAAAAGAACAGGGGGAGAAGAACAAGAAGTTATAATTTTGTGAGATATGGGATCTGCTCAGTCTCTAATCGTTGAGAAGTGAGGCGCCAGAAAAGCACAACAGATCAGGCAGCATCCAAACAGCAGGACAATCGAATATCAGGCAGAAACCCATCGTCAGGAATGTGGTGGGAGGACAATGGGGCTGAAAGATAAATATGAGGGTAGTAGCTGAGCTGGTGGGAGGGTCACTGGGAAGGCGATAAGAAGATGTAGGTGGGAGTAATAGTGATATGTCAGAGGGGAGGGTGGAGTCGGTAGGTGGGAAGGAAGATGGCCAGTTAGGGCAGTTCAAGAGGGCAGTGCTCGGTTGAACGTTTGGATCTGGGAGAGGTTGGTGGAGAGGAGATTTGGAATTTGGTGAAGTCAACGTTGATAATGGTTCTAGTTTGAGGGTTCTAGTTGTCCTATCCACAACACCCTCCTCTCCGACATATCACCATCACATCCCACCTGCGCCTACCTATTGCCTTCCAAAATATCTTCCACCCAGCTCCACCCCCACCCTCCTATTTATTTCTCGGCCCCCTTCCCCCTCCCTTACCCCACCCCCCCCACTTTCCTGATGAAGGATTTATGCCTGAAACGTCAACTCTTCTGCCCCTCAGATGCTGACTGGTTGGCTATGCTTTTCCGGAACCACACTTTTCAACTCTCACCTCCAGCATCTGCAGCCCTCACTTTCTCTAGGCGTCTAATGGTGAGAGATTAAACTATTTTCACTCTTTCTGACATATTAATCAAGATCGTGACAATTTGTGGAAAGGGGTTAGAAATTAAGTATTCCCTAGTGTAACATCAGGATGGAATGCCAATTCAAGGTTTGGGAAGTAACAGTGACAGTGAGTAACAGAGTGTCAGTTCCAGGAAAACAGTTTGTTCTTGTGAACGATTTAACAGGATCCAAGGTGGGAGTGGCACTCCATGTGTTGGAGAAGACAAAAGGAAAACTAGGGAATTGGGGAGTTAAAAGAAAAATACCCAGGATTTTTCCAGACTGTATAGTAACAAGATTCCACTATCATAAGTTAGAGCAGGAAGGAAAACCGTAATAAAAAGCCAAAGGATTTGATGTGCAGTGAACTAACTCCCTGTTTGATGTCACGGTGCAGGAAAAACCTGAACAGGCAGAGGATCAGGCAGAGGGGTTTAGTCCTGAAAGGCTAATGGACTTACAACAGATATATACACACACATACACACACACACATACACATGCACACACACAGAAAAGGAATCAGAATATATTGTCGAACGTTATTAACTTAAAGATAGAATGCTAAAATTAAAATGGAGACCCCGATAGGTTAGTGCAGAAGGGCAATGGGCCTAAGTGCAACAGATTGTGTTAGAGGTAGCGTACAGTGTTACGGGTAGCTCATAAACTAACTGCAGGGGGTCACCTAGGTGTACAGAAGACTCAGGCTAAGGTACAGAGGCATTTCTAGTGGCCTGGAATGCACAAGGACGTGGTTAATTTTTGATGTAAATGTCAAACATTCTAAATGGTAGGTAAGTCACAGGCAGTAATAAAGCCAGCACCTTTGTTACCAATTCCTGCATTCGAAGAACATTTCATGTTGGTTATGATGAGTTGTGTAGCTCCCCATCTAAAATAAAAGTGGAAATGCTAGCCATAATGGATGTGTCTACCAGATTTCCAGAGGCAATTCTATTATGGAGTGTGAAGATCAAAAGGGAGGTGGAGGAGTTGGTAGCTTTCTTTACTCACTGTGGGCTACGCAGAGAGATTCAGTCAGATCAAGGTCTCATTTTACCGCTCAGCTGTTTAAGGAAGTCGTGGATAGCTTAGGCATACAGCAGTTTAAATCAAGGGCGTTCCATCCTGAATCCCAGGGAGCCTTGGAAAGTTAGCATTAGACGCTGAAGACCATATTAACAGTGTACTGTCAGGATTACCGGAATGATTGGAATGAAGGTGTCTCATTAAATTGTTTGCCATTGGACAAAACATATTTGCCCCAAATAAATCTACTCAGTTTACTTCCTTTGAGTTAATATTTGAAGTGAGAGATCCTTTGGAATTAATTGAATATAAATTGACAGGACCGAAGTCAGAGATCTCACACTCGGATTATGTATGTGAGGTGAGGGAGAGATTAGATGGAGTAGGTGAGTTCGCTAAACAGCACCTGAAGGGCACAGCATAGAATGAAGCAGGTGGCAGGTAAAATCTCTGAAATTTTGACGATTTCCTGTGGGGATGACGTATTAGTATTGCCACCAGTGATAGGAATTCCCTTCAAAGCCAGGTTTAGTGACTCAGGAACAGAGTTATGGTCAGATGAACAAATTGTGCAGCTTATCTGTATGATGTAGTGACCTTTAGCAAGTGATTGAAAGCTCACATGTTACATTTGACAGAGTATGTTGAACGGTTACAAGAAGCAAACTTGGTAATAAACTTAAAGAAAACAGAATTCGCGAAGGCAGAGGTGACGTTCTTGGGATATTACATTTGACATGGAAGGTTGACCCCATGGAAAACAAAGACAAAGGGCTTTGAGGAATTTCCACAACCATCCTCGAAGAAAGAGGTGCTTCGATTTTTGGAACTGAGTGGATTCTATCCGAAGATTGTTCCAAACTTCAGCAGCGTATGTGCACCACTGATGGATTTATTAAAGGAGAACACAGAATTGTGGTGGACAGAACAATGCCAGGAGGCATTTGAGAATTTTAAAGCAGGATTAATCACCGCACCAGTTTTAGCTACACCAAATATTTTGAAACCCTATGAAAATTCTATTTGCTTCTAGGGATATAGGGCTTGGAGATGTATTGATACAGAAAGGTTATGATGGATTTGAATGGCTAATTGGCTACTTGTCGAAAAAAACGCAATATCCACCAGAAAGAAAAAAACAACATTCTCCATTATTGAAAAAGAATGATTAAGTTTTGCGCTTGACCTGACAGTATTTTAATGTTTATGTGACAAATAAATTGTCGGAGATGGTTGTGGACAACGACAAACCTCTCACGTTTTTTGGAATATTTAAAGACCATAATATGAGAGGATTTCACTGGGGTCATACCACACCAACTTTAAATTTACAAAATGTTCATGCTGTGGGTCCTAAAATGTGATAGCAGATGTGTTATCGCGGATTTAAAGGAAAAACTTTAGATAAGATTTGACTTATTCCAGTTTAAATAGGTGTACAAAATCAATATGAATGACATAACTGAAATTAATACTTTTGTATTTCATAATAATGGGAATAAGAATTAGAGGAAAAGCAACGAAGCCATCTTTTCATTCTGATGGTTCTTTTTTTTCTGAAGGAAGGAGGTCTTATGAAGCCGAAAGCATGTCAGGTCACTTTAAGACAGAACGGGTTTTGTTGAATAGAAAGTACAGCACAGATGCCAGCTAAATGTCAGGCTGTTCCATATGTCACAATTAGCTGGGAAATGGATACCTGAGTTTTTGTGGCTGTTTTGACAATAATTCAAACACAACCAAAGAGTTTAAATAATGGTCAGGATACCAGAAGCCAACGGAACTTGAATATTATTGTTTGGACACCTGGAAAGCAATCAGGTTATGAGAATTGTTGTATCATGGGGAGTAGATAAACCCAGCATTTGAACATTGGAGGGAGAGCCACTGCCATGCAACAGCAGAGTAACTGCTGTAGAGCAGAAGTGCTAACTGGCCATCTCAAACACTCTCTATCAAAGACACATGTTCATGTAAACCGACTTGAAATAAAAACATGACCCAGGGAGATCAGCAGCTGGAAGAGTGAACACAGCGGGGAAGATAGCGACTGTGTGGTCTTGAGATTGTAATGTTTAATATGTGGGCTGTTGGAACAGAATATTTTTACAGAGTTGGAGTCAGATAGTAAGTAACTAAGAAAAGAGGAGCTTGTATTTGTGAATAGTTGTTGTTTAGTGTTCACTATTAAAGTTAAGAAGCTAACTTGTAAATTTTTGTTTAAATAGTGGAATGTAGGAGATCTGTATCACTCATATTTTAACAGATTACAAGGTGGGGCGAGCTTTTCTGGGTGTTTGGGTTTAATTAACAGAGGGGTTCGACTCCACCTTGTAAATGTCCATCCACGCTAACCCCAATTCCCTGCAGTTGGCCCATATCCTTCCAGTCCTTTCCTATCAACATATTTATCCAAATGCTTTTGAAATGTTGTTAATGTATCTCCTTCAAACACACCTGCGGGCAGCTCATTCACAGACCAGCCCTCTGTGTAAAGACGTGGGCCCTCAAGTTCCCTTTTATTCCTTCCCCTTTAACCTTAAACTGATCCTCTCTCGTCCTCGATTCTCTAAACCTTGGAAAAAGACTGAGAGCATTAACCCCAACATCATGATCTGATTCAGCTCTATAAGGACTCCCTCAGTTTCCTACATGCTAAAGAAAAGGTCCTAGCTTGTCCAACCTCTCCCTATAACTCAGACCATTGGGCCCTGGCAACGTCTTTGTAAATTTCTTCTGCATTCTTTCTAATTTAATAGCATCCTCCCTATAACAACGTGACAAAACTGAACACAATACTCCAAGTGCGGACTTACCAAAGTCCTGTGTAACTGCAACATAAATTCCCAACTTCTATACTCAATGTCCTACCTGATGAAGGCCAATCTGCCAAAAGCCTTCTTCACTGCCCTGTCTACCTGTGACTCCACTCTCAGAGTACCGTGCAACTGAACTCCAATGTCTCTCTGCCCACTACCTCCTTGAAGATCCTCCCATGCACCATGAAACTCCTACCTTGATTTGAGTTCCCAAAATGTAAGACATCACGCATCGATATTAAATTCCATTTGCCATTTCTCGGCCCACTTTCCCACCTGATTAAGGTCCTGCTGCAATTTCTGATAAACTTCCTCACTGACCATGCTCCCACTTACTTTAGTGTCATCTGCAAACTTACTAATCATAACTTGTACATTCTCAACCAATTCATAGATAACAAACAGCAATGGACCCAGCCTCCAGTCTGACAAGCATCCTTCCACTAAACCCTCTGCTTTCTACCATCAAACCAACTGTGTATCCAATTTGCCAGTTCCCCCAGCATTCCACGTGATGTCCCCTTCCAGAGCAACCTGCTGCGTGGGACCTTATGAAAGGCCTTACTGAAATCCATAGAGACTATGTCTACTGCTCTGTCCTGATCAACCTTCCTGGTCACTTCATCAAATAACTCTAACAAATTTGGGAAGCATGATCTCCCACTCACAAATCTATTCTGACTGCTCCGAATCAAACCCTCTGTAAGTAATGGATGCAGTCAATGGTATGCTGTCCTTCATTGTAAGATGATTCGAGTACATAAGTAAAACCATCTTCCTGCTGTTGTAGAGCCTTGCTGAGAGAGCATTTGGGGCACTCTGTACAGATTTGATCTCCTTTGTAAGGAATGATCTCCTTACCACAGACACCGGTGATGGTAACATGAGGATAGAGTAAAGATGCTGAATGTTAAATCTTAGAGCTGTGAGAGACAAAGAAATGGCGACGCTGAAACATGAGGAGTGGCAGCGATCACTTATTTCCAAAAGACACATTGATAGGTTGAGAAATCCATACTTTACCCAGGATTGATTGGTGTGATTTATTGTCACGTGTACCTCAGTACAGGGAAACACTTTGTTTATTAGCAGTGGAGGCAGATCATAGTAGGCATGGCCAGACAGATCATAGGGTGGAAATAGACTTGGACAGAGTAAGGCATACAGGTTACACTGAACAGGAAGTGCACTAGACAACATCAACATGAACAAGATCAGCATTATTTGAACTTAGAGAGTCCATTCATCAGTCCAACGTGACTTGCCTAATCGTTTATTTTCCTAAATTAACTCTCCCCATGTTATTGTGCAGTCGGCGTGTGAACCCTGTACTGAACGTCAGGTTGTTCACAATCCCCAATAGCAGCCACAATACCTTCCGTCTGAAACAGGTAGCCATTCCCACCAGCTTCCGCCCTACATAGAGAACACCAGGCTGTCTTTTTGAAGATGGAAGGTGCCTTCTTGAGACTTCACACAAGACATATGGCTTCCCTGCCCACCTCGAGAAAACCATGTTAAAGTCCCACGTGTGTATCATGAGCAACAGAACCACGAGGAACAACGTGGAGCAGTTTGTCTGTGCAGCCTCTGCTCCACTTGTTCATCATGTTAGAGCATCAATTAGGAGACACTTAAGAGTGCCGATGCTGGAGATCAGAGTAGAGCATCAATTGCTGGAAAAGCACAGCGGGTCAGGCAGCATCCGAGAAGCTGGAGAATCGACGTTTCTGGAATACGACATTCATCAGGAATCAGCATCAATAATCTCATTCTGCCCCTGTGTAAGTGCATTGAGGTGGGAATGGCCTCCTACTGTTCCTGTGTAAGTGACTCAAGGGACTGACTGGCTTCTTCCTCGTCCAATTGGACAGGGCCAAGGGCCTGACTGGGTTCCTCCTGGTTCCTGTTTGACAGCTCGATGTACTGACAAGTGTGATGATGCTGTAGCTTTTCAAGGTTATTTTGTCCTGGTTTCTTTTAAGAGAAAGATTGAACAATCATTACCAAGCTGGTTAGTTCAGACTCTTGAGTAAACAGCGAGGGAGGCCTTCGGTTAATTTTAATGCAGCCTGAATGGGTGTGGCCAGCTCTCACAGGTTAGGATCACTGGGTTTTGGTTTCTCAGTAACATCAGAAACTATTGGGGTCTCAACAGAGTTGGAAGCTTCAGGGAATGTTTCCTGGCAGCTACTCTCTCTGAATTTTCTCTTGATGCTGTCACATTGCATCTGGAACAGACATTTTACATTCTCTTTAAAATAAGAAAACATTAGAATCTAGGCTATTGCCTTCAAATATTTTCGAGGGGCTCTGGTGTGGTCCATCACACTAGACTCCTTCCCTTCCTGAGTAATAGGCCGGAGGTACTGAGTGGGCTGTCCCTGTTCTACTCCAATAATATCAATGGGCTGAATGGCTTCCTCACATTCCTGTGAAACCAGCCTGAGGTGCTGAATAAACTCTTGTTTTACTGTGGCAATGTGCAGTGTCACGCAGTGTTGTTACATGAATGTTACTGACACTTTAACTGCACAAGCCTGAGTGGTGTCTGGGTCTTGATGCACATGGACACAGACCAGTTCAGGAGCTGAGGGTGGCAAAATGTTCTGAACATTGTGGATTCTTCAGTGACCATCCCCACTTCTGATCTTATGGTGGGGAAGGTGGGGGAGGGGAGACATTGATGAAGCAGCTGAAGCTGTTTGTGAAGAGGAAGCTACTCTGAGGATCTCCCACAGAGGTGACCCAGGACAGAGATGATGAACATCTTCCTTTGTGCCACGTTTGACTCCAAAAACTGGAGAGTTTACTCTGATTCCCATTCAGTTCAGTTTTGTTAAGCTCCTTGATGTCAACAGAAGTCAACCACAGCCTTGATATTGGGGCCAGTCATTTTTACCTAAACTCTTGTGTCAACCTCTTTTGTTCATATCAATAAACCATGATGTAGGAGCAGCATTTGTTTTCTTCAAACAGGTGGTATTGTATGTCAGGATTTCTCTTCTCAAAAGTGTTGGGGAGTGAGATGACTGAAAGTATTTGAAGAGGAGGTAGATGGATATTGACCTGTCAGAGAGATGAGGGCTATGAGGAATTGGGTATGAAAGAGGACTTGAGACCAAGAGCAGATCAGTCATGATCTTAGTGAAGGGCAAGGCAGGCTTGGGGACTGAACGACCTGGCCCTGTTTCTGATATTCTCCCATTCTGTTATTGGAAAGTTGGGTGTTATTTTCATGAATGCTCTGTTGTTGCATATTGCAGTCAGGGAGACCAGAGGATTCTGTGAGCCATCTCTGGGTGAGGTATGGAGGTTGTATTCTCAGTGAACTTGGGTCTAAACATGACCAACAAATGGAGCACAAGTTGCAGATAGGGAAGCTCTGTAAAGAGAGATGAGGGGCCTCTTTCATACCCGTGCCTGGGTTTTCCAATTACATTTCCCAAATCACCTCAAAGCGTGTGGGACATTTTTGAAGGGCTGAATGGTCTCCTCTGTTTCTGTGAACCAGTTTATCGGAGTAAGTAGCATCCAACTGCTCCTGTCTCGCAGGTTTGATGGGCTGAATGGAACACAAGAACATTGGACTGAGGAGCAGGAGTGGGTCATTAGATACTTTGAGCCTTCTCCACCTGGCACTAAGATTGTGGCTGATCAGGTTGGGGTCTCAGCCCCACTTCCCTGTCTATACCCCATTATGCATGACTCACTTCTCTGTCAAATATTTCACTAATGCAGCTTTTAATCAATGTGAACATAGAGGCACGATAAACTTCCACTGAAGAGAATTCCCACTTGAAAGGGCCTTTCAGAATTATTCGTCATCTCTCTTATAGAATCAGAGAGTCACGCAGAACGGAAACAGACTCGTTAGTCCGATCTTTTCACTCCGATCAGACACCAAAATCTGATCTCGTCCCATTTGCCAGCATTTGACCAATATCCCTCTTCTTTAAGAAATTTTTAAATGTGCGATTGTAACCGCCTTCACCACTTCCTCTGACAGCACTTTCTGTACACACCACTCTCTGTGTGAAACATATATCTTCAAGTCCATTCTAAATCAATCCCCCTCGCCTTCCACCTATGCTCTCTTGTTCTGGACTCCCCAATCCTGGAGAGCAGAACGTGGCTGTTCAGAATATCCATGCCCCTTATGATTTTATAAACCTCTATAATGTCACCCTTCAGCCTCTGACACTCCAGGGGGAAACACCACAACCTAATCAGCCTCTACCCAAAGCTCAAACCTCCAGTCCTGGAACATCCGTGTCAGTCATTTCTGCAGAAAACCAAATTGTACGCAGTATTCTTAAAGTGGCCTCACCAACATCCTGTACAGATACAACATACCACCACAACTCCTATACTCAATGCTCTGACTGATTAAGGCAAATGTGCCAAATGTGTTCTGCACCACACTCTCTACCTGCGACTCCACTTTCAAGGAACAATGCACCTGCAGCCCTATGCCCCGTTGTTTCACAACATGCCCCAGGACCTGACCATGAACTATATAATGTCTGCCCTGATTTGCCTTCCCAAAATGCAAAGCTTCATATTTATCTAAATTAAACTTTATCTGTTACTCCTTGCCTCTTTGTCTCATCTAATTGCGGTCTTGTAGTACTCTGAGATAATCTACTACACAACCTTTTTGATGTCATCTTTAAACTTACTAAATATTGCCCCTATATTCACATCTAAATCCTTTACATTAATGATGAAATCCAGTGAACTCAGTGCTAATTCTTGCAGCACACTGCTGCTCACAAGCCTCCAGTCTGAAAAATATCCCTCTTCCTTCAAGCCAATTGTGACTAGCTTCTTCTGTATCTTATGTGACTGAAACTTACTAATCTGTCTACTAATCAGAATGAATTACTAGCTATGAAGAGAGGCTGAGTAGGTTAGGTTTATTTTCACTAGATAAAAGGAGATTGAGGGGGGACCTGATTGAGGTTTGCAAAATCATGAAGGGTGTAGCCAGGGTGGATAGAGACAAGCCTTTTCCCAGTTGAAGGATTCAATACTGAGGCATAAAGGCTACACCAGAAAGGGCATGCAATAGGAAACATCAATGTGAGCAAGATCAGCATTATTTGAAGTTAGAGAGTCCGTTCCTCAGTTTAATAATGGGCTGGGAAAATGCTGTTCATGAGCCGCTGGTTTGTGTATTGTCTGCATGATGGAAGAGATTGTCGGAGATCCAGGGTTCGATGGGTCTTTGTAAATGCTGTCAGACTTTCCACGGCAGTGAGCTGTGTAAATGGAGACAATGGATAGGATGTTGGTTTCCGTGATGGCATGGGCTGTGCACACAACCTTCTGTCATTTCTCTTACTGTCCTGGGCAGGTCTGTGGCCACACCAGGTCATTATGAACCCAGATAGTTTGCTGTCAGTGGTGCATTTGTAGAAATTGGTGAGGGTCCTTGTGGACATGTCAAATGTCCTGAGCTGCCAGAGAAAGAAGAGGTGTTCTTGTGCCATCTTGGCTGTCACATCTACATGGGAGGTCTGTTATCGTCACTCCAAGCAACTTAATGCTTTCCACTCTTTCAACTTCAGTTCCATTGATGCAGATGGGGGCATGTTCTCCTCATTTCTTTCTGAAGTCATTGATCAGTTGGTCAGTTCTGCCGACGTTGAATTAGAGGATGGTCTCAGTGCAGCACATCACCAAGTCCTTTATTTCCGTTCTGTATTTTGACTTGCCATCATTACATACCTGTCCTACTATGATCGTGTCTTCAGTGAACATTTAGCTGGCATTCGTTCAAAATGTGACAATACATTTGTGGGTGTACAGGGGTATAGTATGGGGCTGAGGACACATCCTTTGGTATTTCAGTGTTGAATGTTATCATGGAAGAGACACCCTAACCTATTTTCACTGATTGTGTACTGTAGGTCAGAAAGATGAGGATCGAAATTCAGAGGGTTGAGCCGAGTTTTGTGATTATTCTGAAGGGAATAATGGTGTTGAAGCTGAACCTATAGTCAATGAGCAGGAATCTGACGTGGGTGTCCTTGTTGTCCAGATGCTCCAGGGATATGGCACCCGCTATGGACCCATTCCACGGGTAGGAAAATTGTAGGGGATCGAGGCAGGCTGGGAGACTGGAACTGATGTGGGCCATGACTAGCTTCTCGAAGCACTTCACTCCCCTCAGTCTCCTGCGCTCTAAAGAGATATGTCCCAGCTTATCCAACCTCTCCCTATGACTCAGACCCTTGAATCCTGGCACCATCCTTGTAAAGTTTCAGTTTAATACCATCCTTCCTACAGCAAGATGACCAAAACTGAACACAATGCTGAACTTGGAAATATTTGGAACTGTAAGTTTTACTCTGCTGCCAATTATTATGCTGCTTGATTTTGCTTTATTTTTTGTGTTATTCTGAAATCTTATTATTCATTGAATCCTCTGACGGTAGTCCCCTTGGGTGAACATCCTCCTGACTGCGTGAATTTGAATCAATCTATTTTGTTTGGGCAGATATTTTGATGCCGCTTTATATCAGAAAACAGGAAGAGATGTTGGATGATTGTGCAGTGTGTGTCCTTTACTGGACCAGCTTGTCTCTCCAGGCACCTAAAGCTTTTATTGTGGGCCAGAGGACCTCAGAATCGTTACATCACAGAAGGAAGCTATTTAGCCCATTGTCGGTCTATGCACATAGAACATTGCAGCTCAGGACCTACAACATCCTTCAGCACTGCCGAAAGATCCACCGACTTTACTGTCAACCATAAATTTACGAACTCATCCTTCTATACCCTCATTAAGGTCTTTCAAAAGGACAAGCAACAGTCACTCCAAAGCAGAGCCTTGCAGTATACCACTAGTGACTGAAATCCAGGATGAACATTCCCCATCAACTACCACCTTCTCTCTACTTTCAGCGAGCCGATTTGTGATCAAAACGCTAAATCGCCCACAATTCCATGTCTCCATATTTTCTGGGAGAAAGTAAGGACTGCAGATGTTTGAGATCGGAGTCGAGAGTGTGGCACTGGGATCGCACAGCAGGTCAGGCAACATCCGAGGAGCGAGGGGAAAATGAAGACTGCAGATGCTGCAGACTAGAAAACTGATTCCTGATGAAAGGCTAACAACAGAAACATCAACTTGCATGCATCTTGGACGCTGCCTCATCTGTTCTGCTTTTCCAACACCACGCTCGCCATATTTTCTTCAATAGCCTACCATGAGGGACCTTATCAAACGCTTCACTGAAATCCACATACCTCACTTTACCCTCACCCACCTGTTTGGTCACCTTCTCAATGAACTCGGTAAGATTTGTGAGGCATGTCATACCTTTCACAAAACCTTGTTGACTCTTCCTAATCAAATGATTCCTTTCTAGATTATAGTAAATCCTATTTCTTATAATCCTTTCCAACACTTTACCCACAACCAAAGTAAGACAGGTATGTAATTACCAGGGTTGTCTCTTCTCCATTTCTTGAACAAAGGGCCATATTTGCTATCTTCCAGTCTTCTGGCACTATTCCTGTAGACAATGGCGATGTGAAAATCCGAACAGATGGTTGTGTAAACACCTCCCTAGCTTCTCAGAGAGTCCTAGGATAAATCCCATCTGGCCCAGGGGACATGTCTATTTTCACACTCTCCAGAACTGCTAACATCTCCACGTTACGAACTTCAATCCTGTCTAGTCTAATAGCCGGTATCTCAGTATTGGCCTCGACAGCATTTTCTTTTTCCATTGTGAATACTGATTCAAATATTAATTTACAGCCTGTCCTATCTCCTCAGACTCCACACGCAACTTAACACTACTGTCCTTGATTGCCATTAATCTTCATTTGTTCATTCTATTATTCATGACGTACTGATAGAAAACTTGAGGGTTTTCCACGATCCTACTTGCCAAACACTTCTCATGCTCTCTCCTGGCTATTCTTAGCTCTTTTTTTTAAAGTCCGTCCAGGCTGACTTTTAACTGTCAAGTATCCGAACTGAGCCTTCACGTTTCATCTTTACATAAGCCTCCCTCTTCCTCTTGACAAGCGATTCAACTGCTTCAGGAAACCACAGCTGCCTCACTCGACAAGTTGCTCCTTTCTTGACCTGTATAAACTTACCAAGGACACACAGTAGCTGTTGTTTGAAAAAGATCCACACTTAAATTGTACCCATCCTCTGCAATTTTGTTCCCCATCCTATGCATCCTAAAACCTTTCCTAATCGCATCATAATTGCCTTTCTCCCAGCTATAACACTTGTCTTGCGGTATGCACCTGTCCCTTTCCATCGCTAAGGTAAACATAACTGAATTGTGGTCACTATCAGCAAAGTGTTCACCTACCTGCAAATCTAACACCTGGTCTGGTTCATTACTCAGTACCAAATCCAATTTGGCCTCAGCCCTTGTTTGCTTATCTACATACTGTGTCAGGAAACCATTCTGCAAACATTGGACAAAAGCTGACCCATATAAAGTAAGTGAACTGCAGCACTTCCAGTCAATATTTGGAAAGTTAAATTCTTCCATAACAACTACTCTGTTATTTTCGCTCCTATCCAGTATCATCTTTGTAATCCTTTCCTCTGCATCTCTGGAACATTTCAGAGGGCAATAGAGAACTTTCAACAGGGTGACCGCTCCGTTTTTGTTTCTAACCTCTTCCCATACGACTTCACTAGACGAGTCCTTATCAAACATCCTATGTAATGCTGTCTTTGATTTTCAGTGACACCTCACCCTCCCCCACCCCTAACCCCCATCCCTGCCCCACTGTTAGTACCTTCCTTGTTCTTATTGAAGCATCTAAACCCCAGACCCTACAACGATCAGTCCTGTCCCTGCTTTATCCATTTCTCCAAAATGGCCACAACATCAAGCTGTACAACTGCACAATTTGGAAACAGGGATGTTAAACGAGGGTGAGTTGGATAGAGCAGAAGACAGCATAAGGGGAGATAGACAGGAACAGACAGAAAATGAAAGTCTTATTGAGAAATTCTCACGGACTGCAAGGTCTTTATCTATTGCCATACCGTTTGAGCACTGTGCGGATACTGGCTGTGGTCCCAGAGCATTTATCGCCAATAATATCACAGAGCTGAGGTGCTGACAGTTAAACAGAGTCCAAAAGGCCAAGTGATTTTTTTTTTTCTCTACTGTGAGAAGGTGATTTAATTTAAATAGACTGGGTGAACAACAGCAGGAACTGTGAATCGTGCTCGATACTGAGATTCTGCGCCAGAGAATCTCAATGAGGTGGATCACTGACAGAGGGGAAATCAGAATCTCAGCTGTGAGCCAAATAATGATTGATAAAGATTGAACACCACTTCCATGGTTTTGTAATACACATTTCAATTTATGTAGCTCAATATCATGAGTGTATCTTATTTCTTTGTACTTCTCATAGTTTAGTACGGACAGAAAATCATTTTGTCCCCGTATTTTGTGTTCAATAAACATATTTTACTCGTCATTCGTCACTTTAGATATATCCTTGAATCTGTTCTTCATATGAGTTATAAAGAATAACATTCCAATACTGATGACTGAGGAATATTATTGTCCCTCCCTCCAGTCTGAACTGCCATGTCTCACAATTCTCTCTGTTTCCTGTCTCCTCCACAATGCCATAATCACACTGTAATTCAAGTCCAGTAAATGACATTTCATCACAGTTCAATAACATCGATAACATCAATAGTACAGGCCTCATCTGCCTGTCTCTAAACCTGGAATAACAATCTGAATTGCATTTGTCACGTTCAATTCTCTGTTAACATATCCATGCTACTTGTCTGTTACAACCCCACGTTTCTCAGACGCACATTCGCTTCAGATCCTGAACTATAAAAATTGTCTCAATGTTTAATTGAACTTATGATGCTTGATCAATAGTTCCAGAATGTATGTTTCCATTTATAATCAGAGACGCATGTTTACGTTCTGATAAACTTATGGCATTACTCCTGCGTCCAAGACAGATTGAATGGTTACACTCAATTGATCTACCGGCCTGAAGATTTGTTCCATCAGTCACCCTCACATAGCCCATCCAGAAAATGGCAGTTTGAATCATTGTTTTCAATTTGAATAAAACAATATTGAATTTACAGGCGTTGGCTGGAGCGATTTGTTCAGTGACTGTGATTAATGTCAATCTCCGTGGATCCGAGATGTGTCACTGGAGGGTTTGCCTCTTCTATTAATTAAGGACTCGGTTCAATGTTGTTATCCCAGTATGGGCGGGAGCATCAATGACTGGACGAACAGGGATCAGTAGCTCGAGAGACAGGGGAAGAGAGATCAGAATCTGAGAACATTAGACTGGGATGTTCCATTAATGGATCAGAATCTGAGAACATTAGACTGGAATATTACAACAGACAGGAGTTTATCCTTGGGTCTTTCTACTTTTCTCAGCTTTGGATATCATTAGCATCACGGATCGAAGATATCCTTTGGAATATACAAGGTGGTTACTATCCATTCCTCGCTATAGTTGGTGTTCCTGGTAAGTCATTCCATCAGACCATTAAGCTGAGTTGAAATGAATTGTTGTTCATATTCAAATTTTAAAATTTGGAAATCATCATTTTCAGATTCAGTCAAAAAATTTATTCCTTACTGATTATAGCTAGCTAATTACTATTCACAACTTACTCAACAATACGTGAGGAGAAACCACACTGTTCCTAATCTCCATGATCTTTTTTCTTCATTCATATTTACATTTCTCCATATTCTCCCCAGTCACCAATCCTGCCCAAGACCACTATCAGGATATTTCAGTCACCTTCTCAGCCTCAATGCAGCTGCTGAATAATCCATCGTTTGTGCCTTTTGTAAATCCAGATATAACCGTTTCAAGTCCCTTCTAACTATGCTTGCGTCACAAAATATTTGCACTTGAGCTGGTTAATTTGTCCTCTCCACAGAATCTGTCAGATCATTGACTCATAATCGAACGGCACAGAATAATAATCTTTTGGTGTCTCCTGAAGGAAGTTGATGGAATCCAAATGAAATCATCACCACCAGTTTTCCACAGAAGCATATCTGTTTGCCTCATGTCTTGTAGAGAAGACAATGGGTTATTCTTTCATGTTCAGGTCTCTGTGTGACTGCAAACTGACAGTAATGTGGTTTACTCTTTATTATCCTGTGCAACAGGTGAATCAGCCACTCAGTTCAAGATCAGCATAACATGCTGGCCTGACCAGGGCTGCACACATCCCGTGAGGGAAGAACAAAAGGAAAGATAGCTCCCTTTCTCTGCCTGATTTCCATGTTCCTGCAAGTCATTTCAATTCAGGTAGGTGACCATTCCCTGTTTCAAGAGAATTCTTTCTGATTGAGTCTCCCTCTGAACGTGATATACATCTCCATCGACACCTCTGGTGATGCTGACGCACAGATGTAAGAAACTTCAAAATTCCATATCATTCGCAGTGCAGAGAGAAGGAATAGCTTTTTATACCACAGGAAAGAAGCTGAGACAGCTAAGTGAGGGAAGAGAATTATTGTGATCAACCCTGAGAGTGTTGTTGAGATAATATTTGAAGTATTGTGTACAATTTTTCTCTCCTTTATAAGGAATAATCCTCTTGGCAGAAAGAGTGCAAATGAGTTTCACCAGAACAATTGTTGGGATGATTGTACCATCGGGAATGCATGAGGATTAATCTGTTGTGCTTTGAAGAATAAGACGTGATTGCATTGAAACTTAAGGTGATGGACAGTCACTCATTATATTCCAAACAGAACTAATACGGTGATAAATTTCATGTTTTTTTTAACTTGGTTTACATTATTCTCGATGGCTTAAAAGACTCTGAGAATGTTCCTCTCACTCCACGCCACTCCCCATTTCTATTGAGAGAGAGAGAAAACCAGTCTTTAACTAAACTCTTCCAACATTAATACAGTGCATTTGGTGTGTGATCATACATAGAACTTCACGTTATCCACCGTCGTGACAGGAGCCACAATACCTTCATTCTAAAACAGTTAACTGTCCACACCAGCTTCTGACCCCCACGGAGAATATGGGTGTGCCTTCTTGGAGATGGAAGATGCCTCCTCGAGGCTTGGCACAAAACATTTGGGTTCCTTCCTCACTGCCAGCAAAACATGCTAAAGAATCATTTGTTCCACAGGCAATAGAGCCACGAGGAACATTGTGAGCAGTCGATGAGTGCCGTCTCTGCTCCATTCATTTTCCAGGTTGGACATTAAAAACACCCTCCTATTCCCTGTGTAAGTGTCTCGAGGGGTGAATGGTCTCGTCCTGGTTCCATAGAACAGGTTTAGGGGTCTTACTGGACTCTGCCTGTTACTGCTTAATAACTCAATGTAATGACCAGACGCCTCTTCTTCCTGTGGAACAGGCAGGAGGATTGAATGGGCTGTCCCTCTTCTTGTTCAGTCATTTCGATGGGCTGAATAGTTTCCACATATCCAGGTGTAACCAGCTTGAGGTGCTGAATGAGCTCCTCTTTTAACTATGAAAATGTGCAGTGCCTGGCTGTTCTGTTACATGAATGTTACCGACTTTAACAGTATTTGTGTGACTATGTCTGTCTGTCTTTGTATCAGCCTGTGTGTTTCTATCTGTGTTTGTGTCTATTTGTGTGTGACTCTTTATTTCTTTGTGTGCTTCTCCGTGTGTGCATGCTTATCTCCTTGTATGCATTGTGTATGTTAGTATATTGGGGTATTTACCAATACATCTGTGTATTTCAATGCCTGCATCTCTGTGCAATGGGGTATCTGTTCTTCTGCGAGTGAGAGAGATGAGGTTGGAACTGACAGTAGGTTTGAATTGAGAATTGCTCTTTACTAAACACTGCTCCTTATTAGGTTGGTGGGACATGGATGTTTCAGAATCTCCACCCAAGGCCTCCTGGTCCTCCCCGGCTCTCTCCAGGATCCTCCCCACATATCAGGGTAGGGGTATGAGGGAACGGATATTTGCACTCCACCACCCGGCGTGACCCTTTCTGTCCTATTCCAGGCTGTTTCTCCTGGAATGGGAGAAAGGGAAGGAATGAGTGTGGGTGGAAGTGGATGGACCTGCTGTTCGTGCTGGACTAGGTGAGGTGTGACATGGTGAGGTGGCCGGAGGGAGTCTGTCCATAGTGTTGAATCCATGTAGTGCAATTAGTGTGCGGGGCTATTGCATCAGGGGCATAAAATGTGGGGGAGGGAATGTGCTGAATGCAACAGTGAGTGTGGTCGTGCTTGAGCCTTATTGGAGTTAGAGTGTGAGCCTTGGTCGAGGGTAGGTGCTATAAGAGACATACAGTGAGTGTGAGGAAGCAGTGAGAATATACGGTGACACTTATCCTGACAGAGCGGAATGGATATTAATGCTTGTCCTATATTGCTGGACCTGTCTTCAGATCATCTCAGCATCGAGGTGAGCCTCCCCGAATGTCTTATCCAAGTCTATCACTAATAACGACACAGGCTCTGTCCCTCAGATTGCACAGAATGAGTTTGGGTGGGTCTTACAAATAGCAAGGAGAAACTAACTTGTTGTGTTATATATCTGAACCAAAACTGCCTCGCAAATATTTTGCATCATATGCTGTGGAAATTATATATGCAACTATATGCAAAGGGAAACTATGAGATACTGATATTATCGCTGGGCTCATAACCCAGAGACCCAGGTAATGTTCTGGGGACATGGTTTCAAATCCTGCCATGGCAGATTGTGGAATTTGAATTCAATAAGTATCTGGAATCGAGGGTTTATGATGATCAGGAATCCATTCCTGATTGTTGGAAAAACTCATCGGGTTCACTAATGTCCTTTAGGGAAGGAAACGGCTGTTCTTATCTGGTCTGGCCTGCATGTCACTCCAGATCCAAGGCAACGCTGTTGACTCTTAACTGCCGTCTGGCATGGCCAGTAAATGCTGGTTATCCAGCAAAGCCTTCATCCTGTGAATTTGTAACAAATACTCGTGGGTCCTGCAGTAATAATGGATGGTGTCAAGTTGCATCGAAGCTGAGTTAACTAAGTGACTGCTAATGTTGTGAAAAATAAATTCCTTAAGTGTATATCAGGTAGGTTGGAGAGTATGTTGTGAACCAAACTAGAGAGCAGATTATTTCGGATTTGGGGTTGTGTGATACTGATTAAGGATGATCAGCCATGATCATATTGAATGGTGGTGCAGGCTCGAAGGGCAGAATGGTCTACTCCTGCACCTATTGTCTATTGTCTATTGTCTATTGTGTGCTCGGAAGCACTAATTACTAACCGTGCTCTGAAGCAGCTTTGGAGGAATAGAGACATTAATATGCTGTATTTTACACGGCGTCTGCATTCAATATGGAATGTTTGAACATTCTGGTCAAACACCATGGAAGCCCAGAGGCTAGAGTGTCAAGTTCACTCCAGTGAATTGGGAAAATACAATATAACATTCAGTAGGAGAACAATGATTGTTAGACCCATATAGTCTTACAGCACGGAGACAGGCCATTCGGTCCAAACTGATCCATTCCGAACAAAATATTTTTTCACACTAACCTCATTTCCCTGCCATTTCCCTATATCCTTCTAATCCTTTCCTAACTCTGTATTTGTCCAAATGCATTTTAAATTTTGTGAACGTACCCGCCTCAACTTCTTCTGCTGGCAGCTCATCCTATATGCATACCACCCTGTGTGTAAAAGAAATTGCCCCCCAAGTTCCATTTTACTCTTTCCCCTCTGACCTTAAATCGATGCCCTCTAGTCCGTGATTGCCCAATCCTGGGGAAAAAAAAGATTGAGTGCATTGACTCTATCCATGCCTCCCATGATCTTATACACTACTGTCAGATCCCCCTCAGCCTCATACATTCTAAAGTTAAAACTCCTAGATTGTTCAACCTCTCACTATAACTCAGACCATTGAGTCTTGGCAACATCCTTGTAAATTTCTACTGCACTCTTTCCAGTTTAATACCATCCTTCCTCGAGCAAAGTGAACAAAACTGAACATGACGCTACAAGTATGGACTCGCCAACATCTTGTATAACTGCAACATAACTCCCTAATTTCGATACTCAGTGCTGTAACTGATGAAGGCGAGTGAGTCAAATGCCTTTTTCAGTGCCTTGTCTACCTGGGACTCCACTTACAGAAAACGGTGCACCTGAATTCCAAGGTCACTCTGTTCCACTGCACTCCTTAAGGTTCTGCCATTCACCATGAAACTCCTGCCTTGATTTGACTTTCTAAAATGCAAGAACTTACACTTATCTGAATTAAACTCAATTTGCCATTTCTCGGCCCAATTCTCCACCTGATCAAGGTACTGCTGTAATGTCTGAGATTTCTGATAACCTTCCTCACTGTCCACGATACCACTTATTTTAGTGTCACCTTGAAACTTACAAATCATGCCTGTACATTCTCATCTAAATCATAGATATGTGTAATATGTGAATATATGGTCCCAGCACTGACCCCTGAGGCATTCCACTCATCACAGGCCTCCAATCCGGCAAGCATCCTTCCACGATTACCCTCTTCTTCCTATCATCAATCCAATTTTGGACCTAATTTGCCAGCTCCCCCTCAATTCCATGTGATCTAACCTTCCAGAGCAGCGTACCATGTGGAACCTTATTGAAGGCCTTACTGAAATCTATATAGACTATATATACAACCATGCCCTTGCCAAAGTTACTGGTCACTTCATCAAAACCGTCTAACAAATTTGTGAGCCATAATCCCCCATTCGCAAGGCCCTGTCTTTCCAAATGCATGTATATCTTCTCCCTCAGAATCTTCTCAAGTAACTTACCTGCTACAGATTTTAGGTTTACTGGTCGAAAGTTCCCCGGTTTTTATTTGTAGCCCTTCTTGAATAACGGCACAGCATGCACTAACCTCCATTCCACCAAGACCTCACCCATTGGCTCCCGATGATACAAAAGTACCAACCAGGCCCCCGCTATTTCTTTCCTGTCCTCCTGCAGTGTTCCTGAATATATATGGTCAGGACCAGGAGATTTATAGAAATACTACAAAGTCTGAAATGTATGTCTATTTATTTCAGGTAAAACAACCAAGATTGAGAAAGTGAGTTAACAATGATTAGCATAATAAATTAAAGGTTATATTAATCACAGGAAGTTACTTCAGAAGAATTCCAGACATTGTGGAATCCTGAGAATTCTCAGAGATTTACGATCCAGAAAAGGAGGGCCATTGACAGGTAAGGAAATCAAAAAAGCGAACATGCATGCAAACAAACAGGAACACAAAGACTGCATAAATCTATGATATATATTTCAAAGGAAAGAAAGAAGCATAGTCAAAAGTGGAAATCTGCAATCAGGAGAGACGAGCTTATTATGGATCACAGGGAAATGGCCAAGCAAATAACCAGTTACTTTGCATCTGTCTTCATGGAGGAAGATCCAGAAAATCACCCAGAAATTCGAAGTCATCACATAGGACTTGCGGATCGAAAGACATAAAGTCAATTTATATTAGTAACAAGGCTCTACTTGAACATACAGCTGGATTGAGCTTTGCTAACCTTGTCAAACCAGATGTACTGCATACCAAAATCTTCAGAAATAAACCACTAATAGAAGTATTAGTTGCACTGTCGATGACTGTGTTCTATTACCCAGTGCATTCTGCATAGTCTGGAACCAAGCACTATAGATGAACGGTAGTGATCCAAGCATCTACAAAGGGAAGAAGAGATATTGTGGAGAATTGCAGACCAATTAACTTGGCATTTATGGGAAACTGTTGGAGTCTATTATATAGGATGTGATATTCGTTATTTAGAAATTAACAGCAACATTGGAGAGAATCAGTATGTATGTCTGAAAGGGAAATCATACTTGACAAGCTTTGGAATTGTTTGAAGTTGATTCTTACAGCACAGATAATGGGGAACCAGTAGAATTGATATATTTTAGATTATCAGAAGGCTTTCTATAAGAACTCACACAATGAGTTCATAAATGCAATGAATGTGAAGGGTATTTGGAGGAATATATGCAAGTGGTAAGTTAAAGTTTGGATTGCCTTCCTTTAAGCGAGTCAGAATATAGATGTAAAGACATGTTGAAGCAGTTTAACAGCGTGTTGTTGAGTACTGTACCTGGAATATTGAGTACAGTTTTGGTCACCAAATCTGAGAAAGAATATACTGACCACAGAGGAAGTTCAATGGACATTCCCCAGATTAATCCCTCAATTGGCGAGATTGCGTTATGAGGAATCTCCGCCTGTGCTCTCTAGAGTTTCAAAGAATGAGAGGTTGGTCACTGTGAAATGTATAAAATTCAATGACAAGTTGGAAATTAACAGGATGTTTCTCCGGCTGCCGAATACACAATCAAGGGAAATAATGGCAGGATAAAGGACAGACCATTTAAGATTGCAATAAGGAGGAAATTCTGCACGCGTAGGGGACTAACTAACATAGGGGCATGGAAACCTGCTGGCAGGGCAAGATTAGGGAGAATTCCCAGATAATATACAAGTGTGTCCAGCGGAACAAATGAACAGGGAACAGGTAGGACTCATTAGTGACTTGCCAAATTGCATCCAAATGAAGTTTAGTGGTAGGAGACACGAGGTGGTGGTTGACTGCTTGTGTGACTGGAGGCCAGTGTCCAATGGTATACGACAGGGATCAGTGCTGTGTCCCTTATTATTTGTGATTCGGAGGTTCTGGTTTTGGACTGGGTGGACAGTGCTAAAAATCGCATAACAACAGATTATAGTCCAATAGGTTTATTCGGCGGCACTACCTTTCAAACTTCTGCTTCTTCATCAAAGCGCACAATCACCTGATGAAGAAGTAGCGCTTTGAAAGCTCGTGCCTCCGAATAAACCTGTTGGACTCTAATCCTGATGTTGTGTGATTTTCAACTTTAATATTTGCGGTACTCATAAATGATGTCGCTGTGAATATGGACGAGGGGTGGAGAGTGTGATTAGTAAGTTTGTATTTGATACGCAGATTGGCCGGTTAGTTGTCAGTGAGGAGGAAGGCCTTAAGTTACGGGAAGATACAGATAGAATGGTCAGCTCGGAAGATCAATGGCGGATGGAATATAACCCTGATAAATATGAGGTGATATACTTTGGAAGAAGGAACCAGACAGGGAAGGACTCAATGAATGGCAGCACACTAGGAAGCTCAGAGGGTGCTTCTCCACACATCCCTGAATGTGATGGACAGGTTAGTACACAATTTGGGAAAGCATAGGGGACTGTAAACATAACCTTGATTCATTGAGGCACAGATTATAAGAGCTATGCGGAACTTTGGTGATGCCAAGATGGAATACTGTGTGTAGTTTTGGGAATTACATTACAGGAAGGATGTGACTGCACTGGAGGGGATCCAAAGGAGATCCACTAGGATGTTCCCTGGGATGGAGCATATCAGCTATGGAGAGAGGCTGGATAAGCTTGAGTTGTTTAGTTTGGAGGAGAGGAGGCTGAGGGGGACGTGATTCTGATGGATAGGATTACGAGGAGCATGGACAGTGTGGATGGACAGCAGCTGTTCCTTTTAGTCAAAGGGCCACACATTTAAAGTGAAGGGTTTGGGGTTTAGTGAGGATTTGAGGATTGCTTTTCACCCAGAGTGTGTTGCGATCTGAAATGCTTTTCTTGAGAGGCGAGTTGTCATGGTAACCTCAAAACTATTATGTGCACTTGAAATGCCTTAAGATTCACAGCTACGGGTATTGTGTCGGAAAGTGGGACTAATGTAGACTGTGCTGTATTTCTGATAGTACAGTCTTTGCTTCTGCGATTGTATGGCTGTGGAAGGCCAATCACTGAGTATCTTAAAATAGTAATTGATAGGATTCTGAAGAATGTCTTAACAAAGTTTATAAGACCGAACTTGTGATATTTTCTGAAAATATGTTAATGGCAAAATTAAGCGAAAGAAATGTGCAGCTTTCCTACAATTTGATACCAGATAATTGAGGACCGGGAAATAGCAGAACTATGGAGCAAATACTTCAGTTATGCCTTCACAGAAGAAAACAAAGCAAAAAGAATACTTCCTAGCAATACTAGCGATCTTTAGTCTGGTGAGATAAGGGGAATAGAATGAAATTAGCAACTAAACAGTTCAGAGAAAGTATCGGACTGAAATTAATGGGCATAGACAAAGTCAACAGAGATTTATGAAATAGGAATCATATTTGAGAAAGTGGCTTTTAGCAAAATTATGTAGAAGCTATCACAAAGTTTAAATATATTAAGGGATATGACTATTGTATGGGGAAAACTGCACTGAGGAGATGTTCCGCCATTAACTAGCACAGGGAAAGCTCAATGTGTTGTAAGACCTGCTCCTGTCACCATGTTTCAGTGCAGTGTGTGGGAAAGCTCTGCAAATATTGTCACAAGCTCTCAGCTGTTAGGAAAGAGGTCTCTGCAGGGTCGACAGGATTGTTTTCCCATTCCCTTTTCTACTAATGAGGCTGGGGCCTGGTGTTCGGTACGGGTTTATCCTTTAAGACCTCAGTGCAGTTTGATATAATTGAGTGTCTTGCTTGACCGATTCAGAGACCATTGAAGAGTTTAGCACACTTCTCTGTGTCTGGAGTCACTTTTAGGCCAGACCAGGAAAGCACGGGAGACTCACTTCCTGAAAGTAGATTGGGGATGGAAATCGAAGTTTACAACTGATATTGAACACAAGATCACTATTACTGACACCAGATTTTAGATCTTGATATTTTATTAATTGTTTTTAATTTGCACCAGCTGCCAGAGCATTAGCCTGGTCTAGGTTAGTAATCCAGTGACATTTCCAAAACAGCACCATCTCTACATGGGGACCTATCGGAAACCACACTGAGCAGATTATTTCTGTGTTGCTTGGCATCTCTGTCAAATAGAACTTCCACCAATTTAACTGTCGTGATGGGACTGAAGGACTAGTAAAGAGTCAGATTGCAGTAATCGTACTCTTAGCGGATTGGATACAGTTGAGTAATTTTCCATATTGCCAGGGAGATGTCAGAGTTGGAGCTGGAATGAAACAGCTTTCTCAGGGGCACGGCTTGTTGTGCAGCACAAGTCTTCAGTCCTATTGCAGGAATGGTGTCAGGGCTTACCGACAGTGTCCAGCTGTTTTTTCATGTCAGTGCAGTGATTTGAATTGGTTGAAGACTGCCATCTGTGATTCTGTGGGCATCATGGTGAGGGTGAGGTGGATAATCGACTCAACACTTCTGGCTGAGGATGGTGCAGATACTGCATCTTTTAGACTGGCGTACAGGGCTGTTCCGTTATTTAGGGTGCGGATATTTGTGGAGTCCTCTATTCCAGTAAGTTGTTTAATGGTCCATCAACATTTATGCATGTATTGGACAGGCCGACAGAGCTGAGATCTGATTTGTTAGTCTTGGGATCATTTCCCCCTCTGTATTAGATGTTAGTCCTGCTGTTTGGAGTGTAACCAGTCAAGTGTGGTCGCATTAATGGGTTATCATCAGGCTTAGGTACACGTGATTCCGACCCGACCATGTTCACCCACACTCGTCACTGAACCATGGATCGGCTTGATGGTAATGGTAGACTGATGAAGTATCGTCAGGAAAATGTTACAGATTGTCATTGAAAACAATTCTGCTTCTTCTGTTGCTGTGTTCTACAGCATCGGATGATAACCCAGTTTTAGCCGCAATATCTACAATTCAATTCTACTGACTGTTCCCCATTTCACACCGAGACCCATTCACCCATCAGCCCTGTATTCAGTGACCTACTCTGGTTTCTGATGCGGAAATACTTCCATTTTCATATTCTCATTCTGCCGGAAGTCCATCCTTGGTGCCACGCCTCCAATTTGTTGCATAAACTCAATCAATTTAAGGTATTAATCTGAATCTTCTCCTTTCCATAATGCCATCTTCTGTATTTGAAGTGAATGTGTTTCCCTCTGTTTTTCACCCTGACCATGATTCAGAGCTCTGTAGTGTCAGTGATGCCAACCTTATGCAATTTCAGATTCAACGAACTTCTGCACCATGCGTTATTGTTCAGTTCCCAGTGTACGGCGCTCCATGTTGGACAAGATGTTTGGGCATCTTTGACATATGTCATTGGAAATTGTTCAAAAACAGAAATTGCTGAAGAAATTGCTAAAGGTGTTGCAACATTTTCTGGAGTTAATACAGAGTTAAACTTTCAGGTCCAGTTAATCATCTATAAAGCTACCAGTATCTGCAGCATTTTTTGTACTCTCATTTCCTGTATCCATAGTTTCAATCCATAATTGAATTTTTTTCTGTGCCTATTCATTTCTGGTGAAACTCAGCAGGTCTGTCAGCATCTGCAGAGACAGAGAAACAGTGTTGGCGTTTCCAGTCCAGTGTGACACTTCTTCAAAACTGAATATAATTGCAAAATAGTCTTTTAATCCCTTGCCAGAAGTGGGGGATGGGTGGCAGGGAAAAGAGGGTGTGGCAAAAGATCAACGGGCTTTTCGCAGTGGTGAATGAGAAGATTCTGTAAAAGGGGTTTAAATTAAGGTGTAAATAGGGGAAAGGGGTTCTCTCTACTGATTGCAAGATAAAGAAGACACAACCACAAACAGTCACAGGGAGGCCAGGAGGGAGAATGTTTACCATATGGTATTATATAGATATGGCCACAGATACATTTTCACTGTCGTGATCATCATCCCCTTTAGACAAAGGAATTCAGATGCTTAACTTCTTATTGGCACGAGTAAGCGTTTCATGTCACCTTAGTATTGTAACATGGAGAAAAACAAATAACAGTATGAAGATTGGGCTGAGTATTGGTTACCTGAGATGTTTAATATCATTTCAAATTTGCAGTGCTTATCTTTAAATGCTTGTTCTTGACGTTAGTATCAGACAGAGTGGAGAAGGTTGCGGACTGACATTGTAGAAGCTTATAAAATCATGAGAGGAATGGATAGGGTGAAAAGCCAAGATTTTGCCACGGGCTGGGGGGGTGGGGGTGGGGGTGGGGGTGGTGTTCAAGCATAGAGAGGTGTTAGAGGGAATATTTAAATGGGACGAAGGGACAACGTTTCTACACAGAATGTGGTGTGGTTATGGAATGGGCTGCCAGAGGAAGAGTGGTAGATTGCGTGTTCAGCTGCGACATTTAACATCATTTGGACAAATATATGACTAGGAAACACTTATAGGCATATGGGTCAAAGGAAAGCAGATGGGACTAGGATAGCTTGGAAAATCTGGCCAGCATGGACATTTACAAAATCTTCACGCAGAGTCAGTGTGGGTCTGAGAAAGGGAAATTATATTTTGCCCGTAAAATCATGCAAATTATTTCTGGAGATGCCTGAAAATGTAACAAGCGGATTTGATAAAGGAGAGCTGGTAGACACAAAAGTTTCCAGAGATTTTCCACAAGGTATTACAAAATAAAAGTTCTTACACAAAACAGAAGCTCTAGGACGTCGGATACTGTTTAACATGGGATGATGATTGGTTAACACAGAAATCAAAGAGTCAGAATAAATGGATCTTTATGATAAATGTGTATCTGCTGGAGTACCACAAATATCAGTCTGATGGAATCAGTTATTTACAATCTATACTGACAGCCTGAAGGAGGGAGCTGAGTGCAACATACATCCGAGTTTGAGGATGACACTGACAATCAAAAGGCAGGCTGTTATTTAATGGAGAGGACTTCCAGAAAAGGAGTTGTACAAAGGCTTTGAAGTCTTCCTGAGTATGAAACATAAGGTCAGCAGGCATAAAGTAACTATGTTGGTACATTAGGCATTTTCCTGCGATGAAAGGGTTTAATTATAGATAATCTTTAAAAAAGTGATGCGATCATTCATTTGGTTTAAATGAATGATGAGTGATACTGCTGAAACATACAAGACACGGCAGGGGCTTGAGAAATTAGATGTTGAGAAGTTGTTTCCATTCCTGGGCAAAATGTCGGACTCGAGGATATAGATACCGAATAAGGAACATCGATTTCAATCTGAGATGCAAATCGAAGTCTTCTCTCAGAAGGTAGTGAATGTCTGGAATTCCCTGACCTAGAGAGGTGTGGAGGGATACAAGGAGTCGGCAAGAAAGTGGAGTTGAGCCCTGGAGTTGATCAGCCATGTACGTTTAAATGACAGGGTTAGCTTGAGGGACCGATTGACATACTCCTGTTCCTATTTATTAATTTCACATGCTATGCTTTTGGAAAGTAACGGGTTATTTTCATGGAATTCGTGTTGTAAAATGTTGCATTCAGGGAGGACAGAGGATTTGTTGTTTTAACCCTGCGTGGGGGGTATGGGGTGGTATTCCCAGCTAATCTGGGGCTGCAATATGCTCCTCATCTGGAGCAGAACTTACAGAGAGGGTAAGCCTGGAAGCAGGGATTGTAGGGGAGAGGGGGGAGTGGCGGGAACACTCTCTGGCCCAGCCTGCATTTTCCACGGACATTTCCGCAACTGCACCTAACCATCAGTGTGGCCTCGATATGTTCCTGTGCAGCTGGTACGAAGTGCTGAATGGAACATCAGAACACAGGGCTGAGGGACACGAGGGGGCCATTCGGCCCTTTGACACTAATTCACCAGTAAATAAGGTCGTCGCTCATCTCATTGTGGTCCCAGTTGCACTTTGCTCTCCATGCACCATTATCCCTGATTCACCTGTCTATAGACAAAGCCAGCCTCGGTATAATATAAATATCTGGCCATCCCAAATTCTGGGAAAGAGAATTCCCACTGGAATGAAATACCACTTTGTGATATTTTTCTCACTCCAGTTGTGACTGAGGATGGAGGGTGTCACTCTTTCCTTTTCTAGCCCCACTCTTCCACTGCTTACAACAAATTTTAAATGTAACCAGGTTGGTGACATGGCCGATGATAAAGGTCTCAGACTGGGTGAGGTCCAGAGACAGGAACAAGTCAGGCAGATTTCTTAAGTCAGCCACAAGTAACTAATAGAACTAACGGATGCACATATTGGATCTGTGGTTAGCACTGCTACCTCCCATCGCCAAGGAGCTGCGTTCAATTCTAACCTCTGGCAACCCTCTATTTGAATTTTGAACATTCTCCCCATGTCTGTGTGGGTTTCCTACCAGTGTTCCAGTTTCCTCCCTCAGTCCAAAGATGTGCAGCTTAGAGTGGATTAGCCATGCTAAATTGCCCATAGTGCCCAGTGATGTGTAGGTTAGATAGGTCAGTGATGGGAAATACATGGTTACATGGCTAGAGTGGGGTGGGGGGGGGGGGCAGGTCCGGAGGGGATACTGTTCCGAGGGTCAATGTGGACTTGATGGATGGAATGTCCTGCTTCCACACTGTCGAAATTCTATAAAAACAACAAGAAGTTTGGACGATACAAACACCCAGTGGGTATCTATCTGATCACTCTCCTCTAGGTTTTGTATGTTTCAAAAGGATCACCTCTCATTCCAAGAGTAACCTGTTAAAGCCTTCACAATATAAGACCCTCATTCCTGGAATACATGAAGTGAAACATCTCCAAACTGATTCCAAATTAATTATATCCTTTTGTCAAGTAAGGAGGCAAAAATGATCTCACACACAGTTGAGGTAAACTTCTGTTTTCTCAGTGGTGAGAGTATTTGGAACTCTCTTCCCCGCAGAGCTTTGGAGGAAGAGATATTGAATATTTTTAGGGCACAGACAGAGGTTCATAAGTAACAACAGAGTCAATGATTATCGAGGAATGGGCAGCAATTTGCAGTGTAGGGGAAAATGTAGACAATGATACAAAATCACACTGCTCCAGAACATCCAGGAATATAATGCAAACCGAAATGATAATATTGATAAAAAGTTAAGGGGGAATCCAAGATGGCGGCGATCCGGAAGGTTTGCTTTGTTGGGCTCTGCATCACAGCACGGGCAAAGTGGTTCCCTAACGCACTACACCCCAGCAACTTACTTAAAATTCAACCCTAAAAAAATGATAGAATCTTTACTGATCCCGGTTTGTCAAGTGGTAATGACAAAACATGGGAAAGGATCGAGTCAGTCCCAACAAGTGGTGCAGCCATCAGAAGCATCGAGCATACCTGAGGCTGTAGCTGCAACCCACTCTGCTCGTTCCATGGACCCAGTTACTCACCAGGCCTTGGTCACTGAGTTCACCAAGTTAAGTGAAATGATTGAAGGCATGATTAAAGAAAAGTTCAGCCATGGCTAGAACCACTACCACTCTCAAACGTGCTCCAAAAACATGAGCAGCAACTTGACAGCCTTGGAAACAAAATGGACGATGTCAAGCCCCGAACTGCATGAGAGAGTCTGCGATACATTCCTCACAAGAGAGGATCGTCACCGTTGAAAAACAGGTCCGTATCTTAATTGAACATGATGACGACCTTGAGAATAGGGACAGGATGAAGAATGTTCACATCGTCGGTCTGCTGGCCCAGACAGCAGGTGGTCAGGCATTGAGTATTTTTTGAGAACTGGCTGCAGCGATTCCTTCACTTCGAAACTGAAGAGGGTCGGGTGAAGACTAAGACAGTTCATTGGGTTACGGTGCACAGGTCAGGGTCAGACCAACGTTCTCGCCTTGTCAGCGTGCGGTTTCATAGTTATGGGGATAAACAAAGACGAATGGAAGCTTCCAGAACTCAGGGGAATGATCCAATGGCTTTAATTCACAGGCTGCAGGATTATGTCCTTTCGGAACATTTCAGCGGCGGTGATTCAGAAAAAAATACTTTGATGATATAGAACATAGAATATTACAGCACAGTACAGGCCCTTCGGCCCTGTCATACCAATCTGAAGCCCATCTAACCTACACTATTCCATGTACGTCCATATGCTTGTCCAATGACGACTTAAATGTACTTAAAGTTGGCGAATCTACTACCGTTGCAGGTAAAGCATTCCATACCCTTACTACTCTCTGAGTAAAGAAACTACCTCTGACATCTGTCCTATATCTATCACCCCTTAATTTAAAGCTATTCCCCCTCATCTTCGCCGTAACCATTCTTAGGCAAAGGCTCATCCTATCTAACCCTCTGATTATCTTATATGTCTCTATAAATTCACCTCCCAACCTTCTGCTCTCTAATGAAAACAGCCTCAAGTCCCTCAGCCTTTCCTCGTAAAACCTTCCCTCCATACCAGGCAACATCCTAGTAAATCTCCTCGGCACCCTTTCCAAAGTTTCCACATCCTTCTTATAATGCGGTGACCAGAACTGTACTCAATACTCCAAGTGCAGCCGCACTCGAGTTTTGTACAGCTATAGCATAGCTTCATGGTTCCTGAACTTGATCCCTCTATTAATAAAAGCTAAAACACTGTATGCCTTCGTAACAACACTGTCAACCTGAGTGGCAACTTTCAAGCATCTGTGTGCCTGGACACTGAGATCTCTCTTCTCATCTACACTACCAAGAATCTTACCATTAGCCCAGTACTTTGCATTACGGTTACTCCGACCAAAGTGAATCACCTCACACTTGTCCGCATTAAACTCCATTTGCCACCTCTCAGCCCAGCTCTGCAGCTAATCTATGTCTCTCTGTTACCTATAACATCCTTACTCACGATCCACAACTCCACCGACTTTCGTGCCACCTGCAAATTTACTAACCCACCCTTCTACACACATCCAGTTCGTTTATGAAAATGACGAACAGCAGTGGAACCAACAACGACCCATACTAACTTGACTTCAGGATGAACATTTCTCATCAATCACGACCCTCTGTCTTCAATCAGCAAGCCAATTACTGATCCGAACTGCTATATCTCCCATAATCCCATTACTTCGTATTTTGTACAATAGCCTACTATGGGGATCATTATCGAACGCTTTGCTGAAATCCATACACACCACGTTAACCGGTTTACTCTCATCTACCTTGTTTGGTCACCTTCTCAAAGAACTCAATAAGGTTCGTGAGGGACGACCTACTCTTCACAAAACCGTGCTGGCTATCCCTAATCAAATTGTTCTTTCCTAGATAATTATAAATCCTATATCTTATAATCTTTTCCAACACTTTACCAACAACTAAAGTAAGGCTAACTGGTCTATAATTACCAGGTTGTCTCTACTCCCCTTCTTGAACAGGGGAACCACATTTGCTGTCCTCCAGTCTTTTGGCACTAGTCCAGTAGACAATGACGATTGAAGATCAATGCCAAAGGCTCGGCAATCTCCTCCCTGGCTTCCCAGAGGATCCTAGGATAAATCCCATCCAGCCCAGGGGACTTACGGACTTTCACACTCTGCAGGATTTCTAATACCTCCTCCTTGTGAACCTCAATCCCAACTAGTCTAATGGACTGTATCTCAGTAATCTTCTTGACAACATTGTCATTTTCTAGAGTGAATATTGTTGAAAAATATACATTTAGTGCTTCCCTATCCCTTCTGACTCCACACACAACTTCCCACTACTATCCTTGATTGGCCCTAATCTTACTCTGGTCATTCTTTTATTCCTTAAATACCTATAGAAAGCCTTAGGGTTTATCCTGATTCTATCTGCCAACAACTTCTCATGTCTTCTCCTGGCTCTTCTAAGCTCTCCCTTTAGGTCTTTCCTGGCTACCTTATAACCCTCAAGCGCCCTAACTGAGCCTTCACATCTCATCCTAAAATAAGCCTTCTTCTTCCTCTTGACCAGAGATTCCATTTCCTTCGTAAACTGTGGCTCCCGCGCTCTACAGCTTCCTCCCTGACTGACAGGTACATACCTATCTTGGACATACGGTAGCTTTTCCTTGAATAAGCTCCACATTTCTTATGTGCCTATCCCCTTCAGTTTACTACTCCCTCCTATGCTTCCTAAATCGTGCCTAATCGCATCGTAATTGCCTTTCCCCCAGCTGTAACTCTTGCCCAGTGGTATACACCTATCCCTTGATATCACTAAAGTAAACATAACAGAATTGTGATCGCTATCACCAAAGTGCTCACCTGCTTTCATGTCTAACACCTATCAAGAGAAGAGTAAGGGAACTCGGGAATCAGTATTCTCTCTGGTACCCAACGATTCTCCGTATTGCATTTAATGGATCCATGAACTCGTTTGACTCTGCAGAGAAAGCAAAAACTTTGTGGAAATTTTAAATTCCCCGATTGATTTTTTTAGTTTTTTGGGGTTTTTTTAAATATGTTTAGTTTTGGAAAGTTTTCAGAGCTTGTCAGTTGTAATAGTTTTAGACTGTGTGGTTTTTAAGCTCTATGAGACTTTTTTTGTTAATGATCAGTAATTCGAGTTCTTCCTCTCTCGAGTTCAAGTGTTGCTACAGTGTGTTCTGGAAAATGATATGCTTAAATGGTGCCCCTGGAACATTAAGGGACGCCATTGCCCAGTCAAGAGGAAAACTTACTTTCTCGTCTTAAAAAAGAGAGGGTGGATTTTGTCCTATTGCAGAAGATGCACCTCGATGACAAGGAACATTTGACGTTATAGCAGGGCGGGTTTGAATGGGTTTTTATTTTCGTCTTTAAATACTAGGAGTAGGGGAGAAGCCGTACTAGATAAGAAGAATCTTTCATTTAAATTACTAGATTGTATTTGATACTCACAGAAGAATCATAATCCCCCAAGCCTTGAACTATGGTAAATAATCCAATATTTTGAATAGTAATTGCGACCCCCCACCCCCACCCCGGCGCACCCTCTTACAATCCTGGGAGATGCATTTTCCAAATTCAGTTATCTTGCATCATGGCACATTATTGTAGAAGGAGATTTCAACTCTCGTATGGAACCCACGGTGGACAGAATGTGCGAAGTCCCTCAATACCCTCGTTAAAATGTAACCAATTGGTGGATTTGTGTGCAGAAGTAGAGCTGGTGAATGTCTGGAGGCACATCTACCTCACAAGGAGGGCTTTTAATATCTTCTTTCACCCGCCGAAATGCCACACCAGGTTTGATTTCTTCCCCATCCCTGCAACAATCTTAGATTCGGAGGCATCCTGCACAGTTACCATTTCTGACCATACTTATTACCATTTCTGACCATACTTATTGAGAAAGATTTAGGGAAATATAACAGATTCGAGACACTGGCGAATGTATCCCTTTATTCTTAATCCTAGTTAGTTCATTGAGTATTTCTGTAATGAATTCAGATCTTCCTTCGCCATTAATTCAGATTCAACCAGTAACCCATCCATTCTATGGGAAATTGCTAAGGCTTATGCTAAGGGAATAATTATCCATTAGGATGCAGCAGAAGGGGGAGCAGGAACGCTGGTTTGAGGCACTGCTGAGGGCAGCCGAGAGGACATACTGTGATAGACCCTCAGTGGCTAACCTACAGAGGATCACAACGCTTCAGTCTACGGTGAATTCCACGCTCACACAGACAGCCAGGAAGGAACTTACGTTTGCAAAACAAAGGCTGTTTGAACATGGTGATAAGCAAGGCAGGTATTTATTCTATCTTGCCAGGAAAACGAGCGCCCCTCGAAGCCATTACCTCAATTAGGGAAGATATTGGGATCCTTACCTTCAATTCCAAAAAGATTAGTGTCTCCTGTCCAAGATTCTACTCCGAATTATTTCAGACTGAGCATTATGAGGACAGATGGATGAAAATTGAGTCACTTTTCATTTTTCAGGAGTAACCCTGAATAAGTGGTGTGCCTTAATGCACCATTGTCAGCGCAGGAGGGTGTGAAGCAGCTTCAGAATGCAAAGGTGCACGTTCCTGACAGATTTCCTCGTGAAGTTTATAGATAATTTATAAACCTATTGTCAGGGCTGATGTTTAACATGGTCTGTCACTCATACAGTCACGAACCCATCCCTCCATCCTTAAGAGAGGTTCATATCTCTATGATGATGAGGAAAGGAAGACCCTGGAGGATTGTGCTTCTTACACGCCAATCTCAGATTTAAATGTTGGTTTCAAAAATCCCGTCTGAGACCCGTGCATTAAGGCTGGAAACTTTGCCATCTTCCGTTGCCAAAGAGTACCAAACAGGCTTTATAAAGGGCCGCAGATCTTCCTACAATGTTAAGATTTTACTCAATATGATCCGAGTGTCAACAACAATCTGTCCAGTGATTACTGATCTCTTTAGATGAGAGAACGCACTTGATTGGGTTGAGTGGCCGGATCTCCTCTGTACATTAGAATGGTTTGGTATACGCAATGTTTTTATCAAGTGGGTGAGGGTCCTTTACCGTGATCCTCTGGCTGCAGTTCTCACTAATGGTGTGGCCAACCAGTAATATTAATATTTCTCCAGGCAGCTGACAAGGCTGACACCTTTCACCGTTGTTGTTTACGTTGGGGATTGAGCCACTGGAGGAGTCCATCCATAGGGATGCCAACATATCTGACCCAGAAGTGGGATAGAAGTCACGTAAGATTACATTGTATGCAGATGAGGGTCTTATGTTTTTTGTCAAACCCGTAATTTCAGTTGTTCATTTAATGCAATGCATTAATTCGCTTGTTGCCTTTCCGGGCGATAAGATTAATTTTACAGAGTTGGAGGCCATGCCTATGGGAGATCTTAGGGAAATACCTGATACTGAGGGCAAATCCTGGTTTCCTTTTAAATGGTCAAGGGGGTGGTTTCTCTATTTCAGTATATTCATTACATCTGTCTTTGATCATTTATTTAACGTGAACCGTTTGACAAAATTAAACAAGACTTTCAAAGATGGGAGGGATTTCAAATATCCTGGCTAGATCAGATAGCTGTTACTAAAATGAATGTCCTTCCTCATTTCCTATACCCCGTGTAAATGTTTTCTTTGATGTTTCCCAGACAGATATTTAGGATACTTAATGGCTGGTTTAGCTCTTTTATTTGTCACCATAAGCGATTCCTTATCAAGCTAACAAAATTGCAACTACCCCACAGATTGTGGGGGGTAAATCTCCCCAATTAAAAGCTATTAGTTAAGCTTTTTTTATCATCCTATGTTCGTGCCTGGGTCGCAGAGGCCTCGGCGTCAATACGGCTAGACATTGAGCCCTCTCAGACAAAGTGAACCCTTATTAGTCTGTTGTGCTTAGATAAAATGACAACTGTTCGCCGAGCTGGGAATTTGTCTTGCAAACGTTTCATCCCCTGTCTAGGTGACATCTTCAGTGCTTGGGAGCCTCCTGTGAAGCGCTTCTGTGATGTTTCCTCCGGCATTTATAATGGCCTGTCACTGCCGCTTCTGGTTGTCAGTTCCAGCTGTCTGCTATAGTGGCCTGTATATTGGGTCCAGGTCGATGTGTTTGTTGATAGAGTCTGTGGATGAGTGCCATGCCTCTAGGAATTCCCTGGCTGTTCTCTGTTTGGCTTGCCCTATAATGGTAGTATTGTCCCAGTCGAATTGATGTTGCTTGTCATCTGCCTGTGTGGCTACCAAGGATAGTTGGTCGTGTCGTTTCGTGGCTAGTTGGTGTTCATGGATACGGATCGTTAGCTGTCTTCCTGTTTGTCCTATGTAGTGTTTTGTGCAGTCCTTGCATGGGATTTTGTACACTACATTGGTTTTGCTCATGTTGGTATCGGGTCCTTCGTTCTGGTGAGTTGTTGTCTGAGCGTGGCTGTTGGTTTGTGTGCTGTTATTAGTCCTCGTGGTCGCAGCAGTCTGGCTGTCAGTTCTGAAATGCTCCTGATGTATGGTAGTATGGCTAGTCATTTGGGTTGCGGCATGTCCTCGCTCCATTGTCTTTCCCTTAGGCACCTGTTGATAAAATTACGAGGGTATCCGTTTTTGGCGAATACCTTGTATAGGTGTTCCTCTTCCTCTTTTTGTAGTTCTGGTGTGCTGCAGTGTGTTGTGGCCCTTTTGAATAGTGTCTTGATGCAACTTCGTTTGTGTGTGTTGGGGTGGTTGCTTTCATAGTTCAGGACTTAGTCTGTGTGTGTGGCTTTCCTGTATACATTTGTGGTGAATTGTCCGTTCGGTGTTCTCTGTACCATCATGTCTCGGGATGGGAGTTGGTTGTCCTTTTCTTCTTCTCTCGTGAATCGGATTCCTGTGAGTGTGGCGTTGATGATCTGGTGTGTGTTCTCTATTTCTTTGTTTTTAATTATTACAAAGGTGTCATCGACATATGTGACCCAGAGTTTGGGTTGAATTTGCCGTAAGACTGTTTGTTCTAACTTTTGCAACAAACACATCGACCTGGACCCAATATACCGGCCACTACAGCGGACAGCTGGAACTGACCACCAGAAGCGGCAGAGACAGACCACTATAAATGCTGGAGGAAACAGCACAGAAACGCTTCACAGGAGGCTCCCAAGCACTGAGGATGTCACCTAGACAGGGGACGAAACGTTTGTAAGACAAGTTCCCAGCTCGGCGAACAAAACCACAACAACGAGCACCCGAGCTACAAAGCTTCTCCCAAACTTTGAATAAAATGACAACATTTATGGAGTATCGTCAAAAACTAATGATTATTAATACTGTTAAAACTTGAAGAACAATGGTTCAGATCGAGGGCAATACAGCCAAAACCATGATTCTTACCCCTTTAATTGCTATACCAGGTTGTCAACCGGGGATAATGGATTCCAGGTGTAAACTGTGGGCAGCCACGGCGGTACCTTGCTTGAGTGATTTAGAATTAGTAGAATCCGTACAGTGTGAATACAAGCCCTTGGGCCTAGCAAGTCAACTTCAAACCTCTGAAGAGTAACCCACCCAGACCCATTCCCCTACCATTCTATATTTATCCTGACTAATGTCTGAACTTACATATCCTTGAACACTTTGAGTGATTTAGCATTGACCAATTCATCTAACCTGCACATCTTTGTGACCGTAGGTGGAAACCTACGCAGTCACCGTTGAGAACATACCAACTCCACACAGCCACTCACCCAAGGCTGGAACCAAACCTCTGACCCTGGTGCGCTGAGTCAGCATAGCAAACCACTGAGCCACCACGTGTTACTTGAGGGAGAAACAATGATATCATTTGATCAAATAACTCGTAAGTATGAGCTACCTAGTAGAGATTTCTTCTGTTTTTTCCAGATTAGAGATTTGATTTTAAAAACAGACACTTTTAACAGATTCTTACAGATCCGATACAGAGAAGCGGGTGCTTATTGCTAAGAATACACTCTTTGTCATACCCTTTATCATTTGTTGGAGAGTGTCCCCTCAGACAAGACTGTGCAGCTTCGTGACGTCTGTGCGAGAGAGTTGGGGGTTTCAGATCTCTTCGAAGACATGGGAGGATATTTGTGAAAATGCTCCAAGGATTTTGATCTGTAATAGGACCAATGCAAATTCTTCATTGGGTCTATCTAACACCAGATTTTCTCTCAAAATTCAATGTGGGATGATCTTCAGCATGTCCTAAATACAGAATGACTACAGGCACTCTTACTAATTGCATGTGGTCCTGCTGCAGGCTTTGGATATGTTGGATCACTGTGTTTGGTGTGGTAGAGTGGATCTTGAGGACCGAATTAGAGATAGACACGGTTTCTCTTTTCTTGCGCCTGCCCAGAGGACCTTACGCAGATGCACATGGGAAAAGATATATGCTTACTTTCTGTGCTAGGAAATAATATTCTGTTGTGTTGGATGTCTGAAACTCCCAGGATGTGTTGGGTCTTTGTAAGCTCATCGTGGAGAATATTCCTTTGGACTTTCTCACCAGTATGGTGCACCAGAAAACAGAGATTAATATAAGTCATAGAGTCATAGAGATGTACAGCATGGAAACAGACCCTTCGGTCCAACCCGTCCATGCCGACCACATATCCCAATACAATCTAGTCCCACCTGCCAGCACCCGGCCCATAACCCTCCAAACCCTTCCTATTCAATATACTCATCCAAATGCCTCTTAAATGTTGCACTTGTACCAGCCTCCCCCACTTCACCTGGCAGCTCATTACATAGGTAAAAACAATGACTGCAGATGCTGGAAACCAGATTCTGGATTGGTGGTGCTGGAAGAGCACAGCAGTTCAGGCAGCATCCAAGTAACATCGAAATCGACGTTTCGGGCAAAAGCTCTTCATCAGGAATAATTTCAGGATGCTGCCTGAACTGCTGTGCTCTTCCATCACCACAATATAGAAGCTCATTATATGCATGTACAACCCTCTGTGTGAAATAGTTACCCTGTAGGTCTCTTTTATATCTTACTCCTCTCACCTTAAAATTATGCCCTCCACTTCTGGACTCTCTGACCCCAGGGAAAAGACTTTTCCTATATACTCTATCCATGCCCCTTATACCTTTGAAAACCTTTATAATGTCTTCCCTCAGCATCCGAAGCTCCAGCGAAAACAGTCTCAGCCTATTGAGCTTCTCTCTATAGGTCAAATCCTCTAATCCTTATAGATCTTTTCTGAACCCTTTCAAGTTTCTCAACATTTTTCCGATAGGAAGGAGAACAGAATTGCACGCAATCTTCCAACACTGGCCTAACCAATATCCTGTGCAACTGCAACATGACCTCCTAACTCCTGTACTCAATACTCTGACCAATAAAGGAAAGCATACCAAACGCCTTCTTCACTATCGTATCTACTTGCGACTCCACTTTCAAGGAGCTATGAACCTGCACTCCAAGGTCTCTTTGTTCAGAAAAACTCCCTGGGACCTTACCATTAAGTGTATAAGTCCTGCTATGAATTGCTTTCCCAAAATGCAGCACCTCGCATTTATCTGAATTAAACTCCATCTGCCACTTCTCAGCCCATTGTCCCATCTTGTCAAGATCCTGTCCAAATCTGAGGTGACCTCTTCGCTGTTCACTGTACCTCCAATTTTGGTGTCTTCTGCAAACTTACTAACTGTGTCTCATATGCTCGCATCCAAGTCATTTATGTCAATGACAAAAAGTAGTGAATCCAGCACCGATCCTTGTGGCATTCCACTGGTCAGAGGCCTCCAGTCTAAAAATCAACCATCCACCACCACCCTCTGTCTTCTACCTTTGAGCCAGTTCTGTATCCAAATGGCTAGTTCTCCCTGTATTCCATGAGACCTAACCTTGCTAATCAGTCTCCCAAGGGGAACCTTGTCGAAACCCTTACTGAAGTCCATTTGTATCACATCTATCCCTCTGCCCTCATCAATCCTCTTTGATACTTCCTCAAAAAAATCAATCAAGTTTGTGAGACATGATTGCCCTCGCACAAAGCCATGTTGACTATCCCTAATCAGTCCTTGCCTTTCCAAATACATGCACATCCTGTCCCTCAGGATTCCCTCCAACAACTTGACAACCAACAACGTCAGGCTCATTGGTCTATAGTTCCCTGGCTTGTCCTTCCCACCCTTCTTAAACAGTGGCACCACGTTAGCCACCTCCAGTCTTCTGGCACCTTTCCCAAAAGTCCCAAGTGACTATCCATATTACAACAATTTCAGCAAGAGGCCTAGCAAACACTTCTCTAGCTTCCCACAGAGTTCAAGGGTACACCTAATCAGGTCCTGGGGATTTATCCACCTTTAACCGTTTTAAGACACCCAGAACTTCCTCCTCTGTAATATGGACATTTTGCAAGGTGTCACCGTCTATGTCCCTACATGTGATATCTTCCATATCCTTTTCCACAGTAAATACTGGTGCAAAATACTCGTTTAGTATCTCGCCACACTTCCTGTGCTAGGAAAATTATTGTGTTGTGTCTGATGTCTGAAACACCCCCGCCTCAACCCCCGCCCCACCCCCCCCCTCCCACCCCCCCACCCCCACCCCGGGTCTGTTGGCTCGTCGTAAGCTCATCATGGAGAATATCCCTTTGGACGTTTTCACCTCTATGGTGCACCAGAAAGCACAGATTTATATAAGATATAGCAATCTTTTTTGGATTATCACGATTAGGCTTATCTGCCACTCAAAAAATGGCTTTTATATAGCAATCACGATATTGTCTAATGAATCTAATATGAAGAATTGTGAACATATGAATGTGTATCAGTTAATGCTCTCGAAGAACAAGAGCTCGTGCTTTCTTATTCTGAGCTGTATTATTTATTTATTATTTATTGTTTATTTTTGTTTTTCTTCTGTCCGTTTATAGACTTTAACTTATTTTGTATGTACATGCACATGGGTGAAATATTGTTCAGTTATTTGAGTTGTTTTGTTATTGTTTTAATATAATAATAAAAATCTATTTTTCAGTCAAAAATTTTTTTTAAATATTAAAATGCTGACATTGATAGAATAGAGTCCCAAAGAGCTCTCATTAGATAGAACACTCATGGTGGTTTACGCTGAATGTCAACACACCTTGGGTGATGGGGTGAGGTTGAGAGAGCATCCCCTTCATGGTAACCTCAGTCAGTGTGGGGAATTGAACCTGCGCTGGTGGCCTCCCTCTGCATCACAAACCAACCATCCAGCCAACTGAGTGGGAGACAGTGTAACTGTTACACACAGAATCAGTCACAGACAAAGGGTAAGAGAAACATTCATGACAAGGAAAAAGTGTATTTGGGATAATCGTCATGATAAGGGCTGAGGATAAAAACGTTCTCTGCTAGAAATTGTATTTTACATTGAGACAAGTGTTTGGAAGTTTTCTTTGGTTGAATACAATAAGGTGAGACAAGTGAAATAACCAGAACGACTAATTGTGTTTGGATATCGATACCGTAAAATAAGTGCATGTTTTTGATTGGTCTGTGGAAAGCATGCTGACTATTGTATGAATTTAGAAAGCAGATGAAATATATTGTTAGGAGAGTCTGTCCCCATGGGAAATGCCTTCGGAACACATGCAAGAAGAAACACTGGGTAAAAGGTTTCTGAGAATCGGCTGCTCGGTAACAGGAAGCTGGGAGTTGAATGACTGAAAGTTCCTGGAAGGTGGAGATGAGAAAACCATCATTTCACCTCCAAACGTATTGAATTTTGGAGCATGTTTGAAGTACTGAATGGCCTCATGATGGATTTTAATTGTGTGCGATTTGAAAAACGTACATCTCTACTCCATCCTCTTACGTTTTACACACGGGGGCAGAACCGTTTTCCTGCAACTGGGAATAAGTTGGAACATGATCTGGAAAATTCCATATTTCCATTCTCCAGAATATTCTATAACTCTGTGGGGGGCATTAGAGATGCAGAGAGAAAGAGAGGGATGGTGCTGTATGCAGTAGTGAAAGTGGTAGAGCATGAGCCTTGTTCAGGAACCGGTGCTATAACAGACATACAGTGAGTGTGAGGGAGCAGAGAGAATATGGTGACCCTTATCCTAACAGAGTGGGGAAGGTTATTGAAGCTTGTCCTGTTTTGCTGGACATTTACTCAGACCGCAGATACTGCACTGAGCTGGGTGGTGAGCTCAGACCAGGCTCGGTGGGTCTGGTGGTGTGATCCCTCTGGGAAGAGAATGGTCCCCTTTTGTACTAGCCCATCTACCAGGACCTCCGTGTCCCTGTCGTCAAACCGTGATGTATTTTTCCCTTATCTGCCATGCTCAGGGTAAACTGTGCAGGGCAGCTCCAAACTGAGAAAGCTCAACCATGTGCACCTTGGCCTTTTAAAGATGGCCCCAGTGTCAGGGGTCATGGAATATCCAGGAGCATCCGGGCGATTTTGAGTATCTCCAGTCATGATGGGTGGGAGAATCGGGCTGGTATTGTATGAAAGGGACACAATGGAGTGGGGTGGGTAGTTAATGAGATGAGTTTGGTAAGATAGCACCAGGAAAGTAGTTCAGCCTCGTGCAGACAATCCCTTTGTCACACTTAATGAAAATGTCACTGAGACAATTTTTTGTTAGATTCAGCCCAGTGAGGCGAAGATTCTGCTGTCCTCACTCCCAATTACAAAGCTGCAGAACAAATGCTCATCCAAAAGTCTCCATTGCCTAAACTCACAGCAATATCCCTTTCACTCATCAGTCTTCAAAGTACTGACCCGTGTTACATGATACTATCGAAATGTCTTCATTTCAGCATTCTGAAACCTGTGAACATATCCTTCAATGACATTTTTCTCAGTCTCCCCCACTCTGTTTCCACTCCAAAACACACTCATTTACAGTCATTTTGCACGAGACTCCCAGTATGACTGGACCATGGCAACCAGAATGTCCATCCGCACTCACCCCATTCCCCTGCCCTTGTTCTGTATCCCTCTAATCCTTACCTATCTGTGTATTTGTCCAAATGCCTTTTCAATGTTGTTATTGTTCCCACCTCAATCACTTCCACTGGCAACTCAGTCTGTATGCATACCACACTCTATGTAAAATAGTTGCCCCTCAGGTTACTTTTCATATACTTTTTTCCCTTTCCAAACATTAATGGATGTCCTCTAGTCCTCGAATCCCCAACCTTGGGAAAAAAGTGAAATATTCACCCCATGCACGCCTCTCATAATTTTATAAGAGTTACACTTCAATAAGAACCCCCTCGGTATCCTACGCTGAAAAGAAATAAGTTCTAAAATGTCCAACCTCTGCCTATAACTTGGAGCCTTTAGCCCAGGAAATATCTTTGGAAATTTGTTTTACGCTCTTTCTCGTTCAATAATATCCTTTCTAGAGCAAGATGAACAAAACTGAACACAATTCTCCAACTGCAGCCTTACCAACATCCTGTACAACTGCAATATAACGTCCTAACGTCTATACTCAATGCCCTGATGAAGGCCAATGTGCCAACAGCCTTCTTCACTGTCCAGTGTATCTGTGACTCAAATTTCAGACATCCGTCCACCTGATCTCCAACGACCGTTTGTTCCACTACACTCCTTAAGGCCCTCTCATTCATCATTAAACTCCTCCCTGGATTTGATTTTCCAAAATGTAAGACGTCACACTTATCTGTATTAAACTCAAATTGCTATTTCTGAGCCCACTTCCTCAGCTGACCAAGGTACTGCTGCAATTTCTGATAATGTTTCTCATTGTAAATGATGCCTCCTAATTTCGAGTCATGTGCAAACTTACTAACCTTGCGTTGTGCATTCTGGTCCAAATCAATGGTATAAGACAACGAACAGCAATGGGCCCAGGACCGAACACTGAGGCACTCCACTTGTCGCAGGCCTCCAGTCCGACAAGCATACCTCCACCATAGCCATTTGCTTCATAACTGCAAGGCAATTGTGTCACCAATTTGCCAGTTTACATTGGAGTCCATGTAATCTAACCTTCCAGATCGACTTACCATGTGGAACCTTATCAAAGGCCTTACTTAAATCCATATAGACTATGTCCAACACCATGCCCTTGTTAACCTTTCTGGTCACTTCCTCAAAAACTAAGGCACGATCTGTTACGCACAAAGCTATGCTGACTGCTTCAATTCAAACTCTGTTTTTCCAAATGCATGCATATATTATATCTAAGAACCTTCTCAAACGGTTTAGTGAAAACAGATATGAAGCTTACTGGTCTATCTTTCCCAGGCTTTTCTTTTCAACCCTTCTTGAATAAGGGCACATGTGTTACCGCACAGTCTTCTGGGTCCTTGGCCCCTGACCTGTCTTCTCTCGCCACCTGCAGTGCTCTTGGAAATATCTGGTCAGGACCAAGAGATTTATCTGGCTTTATGCATTCTAATATGTCCATCAACACCTCTACAGTGATACGGACTGTACCAAGATATCACAACTAACATCCCAAAGGTCACAGGTCTTCATGTCTTTCTTCATGATAAACACAGACTGAGAATTGAGGAACTCAGCCATCTCTTGAGGTTTTACACATGCATGCACATTTTGGATTTGAAGAAGTCCTATTCTCTCTCTGGTTGTTCTTTTTCTTTACTATTCTGAATTTGGATTCACACTTATCTGCTCAGCCAAAACTATCTCATACTCCCTTTTCGTCCTGCTGATTTCCTTCTTCAGTAAACTCCTCTATCCCCTGAGTACCTCCAGGGATTCCCTTGATACGAACTGCCTGTACCTGAGCCATGCCTCATTTATTTCTGGTCAGAGTCTCAATATTTCTTGTTATCAAGGGTTCTCTCTTCCAGCCTCACTTTCCCTTCACCCTCACAGTAACATATAGACCTTGAACTCGAAATATCTCACTTTTGAAGCCCTCCTACTTGCCCGGGATCGTTTTGCCTCGAAACAAACTACTCCAATCATCCCCTGCAATCCTCTTTCTAATTCCAACAACATACGCCTTGCCCCAATTTAGAATTTATATTTGTGGACCAATTTTGTCCCTACCATTACTATTTTAAAACTAACACAGCTCTAGTCACTATTTACAAAATGCTCGCCCACTTTACCTCCGTCACCTATCCGACCTTATTTTTCAACAGTAGGTCGAGTTTGTCCCTTCCCCAATCGGAACCTCTCTATATTGCTTGCGTGTGGAAGCTTTCCTGAACACACTTAACAAATTGCGTTCCATCTAAGTTCTGAACTATCTGGAAGTCCTCGTCTATGTTAGAAAAATTAAAATTACCTATTATGACAACCCTATTGCTCCTGCAAGTCTCGCCAGTCTCTCTGAATATTTGTTCCTCTAATTCCCATTGATTATTTGGAGACTTATAGTGCAACCACTATAACATCACCATCCCCCTCTTAATTCTTTGCACCGTTCACAAAACCTTATTGGATATTATCTCAGTTATTTCAACTTTAAATTCTAGAGAGATATGCGCCTTAATCAGAACCATTGGTATTTAAATTGTTTCCATTTATATCTCTTCCTCACATTGATTTTCACATTCGCAGCACCCCTTGTCAAGGTACAGTGCAGATATGGAGCTGTAAATGGATGGGAACTGCACATTCTGTCACTTCCACCATTGGTTACATTTTTCCCCACAGTGGGCAGTGATCTAACACAGTGTTAATGAACAATGCAACAGCCTGGGTTTATATATGAATGAACCAGTGCGGACTGCACAGCCCCCCACGCTGGACATTTAGCCCACGATTATTGATCAAGCATTGGTGTGGGCTGCACAGAGTTTCAAACTAGACATTGCTGGGTTGCATACAGCTGTACACTAGCCGGATTTACACAGTGCTCCATCCTGAATATGCAATGGATGGGCTGGTTATGCGAGTTGGATTGCGAATGTGAGAGTACGAAACATCTGACAATACCTTTATTTTGTGTTTTCATTCTTGCCTTTGGACCCCTCAAATCCTGTTAGACCCATCCTTCTGGATGAGTCATGGTGAGTGTTGTTGCAGCATCTGAGTCTGCAACATGACCAAGAAACGGAGCAGAGGTTGCAGAGAGGGGAGTCTCTGTAAAATGGAATGAGGGAATCACCATCAGATCAGCCGTGGTCTTAGTGAATGTTGGGGCAAGATTGAATGGACCACTAATGCAACATATTCATATATTTCTGTTTGTTCCAAGCAAACTCCCCTTCTCTCCCAGTGTCTCATACTGGTGGGGATGAGTCACCTCCTGCTGTCCTTGCATAACAGGATGCTGGGGCCTCACAACCTCCAGATTTCCCTGTGCCGCAGTTTCGAGCTCTGAGTGACTCTCTCCTTTCCGTGTCACAGTCACAAGCAGTTGAATGACTGTGTCCTGTCCCTGTGTCCCAATCTTGGGCAGTTGAATGACTGCGTCCTGTTCTTGTGTCCCAATCTTGAGCATCTGTGTGACTGCCTCCTGATCCAAGGTTTTCGAAAGTAGATGTCCTCCTCCTGCTACTGATTGACAGGTTCCAATAGCTCTGTGCTCACCTGATGCTCCTGTGGAATGGAGTCGAAGGCCTGAATGGCCTCTTCACATTCCTTACAGCTTCTCTTGACTAAAGCCTTTGTAAGACACCATCAAAATCTGAATGATGTATTTTTGTATTTTACTCTCAGCAATTGAACAAACAAGTTGCCTGACAGAATTCAGAAGTTGAATAGCCTCCTCCTGTTCCTGTGTCATACACTCAAGAGGCAATAGAGTCTCAGAAATGTGCAGCACGGAAAAATACCTTTCGGTCTGATCACCCACATCGACCAAATATCATAAATAAATCTCGTCCCCCTTGCCAGCACTTGGCCCATCACCCTCTAAACACTTCCCATGCATGAATCCATCCAAATGCCTTTTAAATGGTGTAACTGTACCTGCCTCTACCACCTCTTTTGGCTGTTCAATCCATACACACAGCAGTCTCTGTGTGAAAATGTTGTCCCTCATGTTCCTTTTTAAATCTTTCCCCTCCCACTTTAAATCTTTGTCTTCTAATTTTGGACGCGCTTATCCTGGGTAAAATACGTTGACTGTTTGCCTTATCTTTGCCCCTCATGATTTTATAAACCTCTTTAAGGTCACCCCTCAGCCTCAACACTTGAAAATAGTCCCAGCCTATCCAAACTCTCCCTCCAACACCTGCAACATTCTTTTAAGTCTCATCTGCAACCTTTCAAGTTTGACAGCATCTTACCGACAGCAGGGAGACTAGAATTAAAGGCAATATTACAAAAGTGGCCAAACCAATGTCCTGTACAAATGCAAAAAGTCGTGAAAATGTTTAGAATCAAAGCACGGACCAATAAAGGGAAGATCACCGAGTGACTTCTTCACTACACTGTCTATCTGTGACGGAACCTTCAGGAACGGAGAAACTGCACCACAAGGTGACACAGTAGCTCAGTGACTAGCATTGCTGCTTCAGAGCACAGCGATCGGGGTTTAATTCCATCCTTGAATGACTGCCTGTGTTGAGTTTGCACATTCTCCCCTGTCTGCATGAGTCTCCTCCGGATGTTATGTTTTCCTCCCACAGTATAAAGATATACAGATTAGGGTAGATTGGCCATGCAAAATTGCGTAAAGTACCCAGGGATGTGTAGGCGAGGTGGATTCGTTATGGAAAATGCAGGCTCAGAGGGATAGGGTAGGGATTATCCAGTGGGATACTGTTTAGAGGTTCGGTGTGGCCTCGATGGGCCGAAAAACCTGTTTCCTCACTGTAGGGATTCGATAATTTCTATGGAATTCTCTTTGATTGGCAGCTTTCGACAGGACCCTACCTATATGTCTTGCCTTGTTTTGTCTTACCAAAATTCAACACCTCACATTTATCTAAAATAAACTCCATCTGTCATTCCTCGGTTCACCTAAGCAAGGTCCCATTACAGTCTGAGAGTTAATTTTTCACTGTCAACTACAACACCAAATTTGTTATTATCTACAAACTTACTGACCATACTTCATATACTCAAATGTAAATGATTTGTATCAGTGACAAAAGACAGTGGACCCACTATTGATCTTTGCGGCACGCTACTGGTCACAGGTCTCCAAGTTTAATGAACAAATGCCCACTGTCGCGCCCTGTTTCCAATATCCAAGAAAATTTTGGATCTAAATGACGAGCTCTCCCTGGATCCGAGGAAGTCTAACCTTGTTAACCAGTCTACCATGTAGAACATTTTGGTTTTCTTACTGAATTCCATAAAGACAATATCCACTGTCCTGCCGTCATCAATCATCTTCATCATTTCATCGAAAAATTTCACCGAGTCAGTGGGATGTGATCTCCAATGTACAAAGCCCTCTTCAGTCCTTGTCTTTCCAAATGCATATCGATTTTTTTCTCGAAATCCCCTCCAACAATTTAGTCACCATTGACGTCAGGCTCACCCGATCTATGGTTACCTGCTTTTTCCTTACTTTCTTAAATAATGACACTATGTTAGCAGCCCTCCAGTCTTTTGACACCTCACCTGTGGAAATCAATGTTACAAATATAACAGCAAAATGCTGAGCAAGCTGTTTCTTAGCTTTCCACAAACATCTGGGATATAACTGATCAGGTCCCAGGATTTGTTCACCTTTATGTGTTTTAAAATGTCCAACACCTCCTTGTAATATAGACACTTTCATGATATCACTATATATTTCTTCATTCTCTCGCTCTTGTAACCTCCTCCACATTAAATACTGAGAAGAAATACATGTTTCGTATTCCACCAATCTCCTGTGGTTCCACACATAGGTAGCCTGACTGATCTTTAAGGGGCCCTATTCTCTCCCTAGTTAATCTTTTGACATTACAGGATTTGTATAATTTCTTCAATGCCTCGTTAACCGTATTTCTAAAGCCATCTCTTGTCCACATTATTCTGGCCCGATTTCCCCATTGACTGTACACTTGCTGCCCTTATACACCTCTCGGGATTCACTTGATTCACTCTGTTTACCTGACATATGCCTCTTTCCTTACCTTGACCATAACATCAATATATCTAACCATCCAGTACTCCCTGCACCCACCAGCCTTGCCCCTCTCACTAATGGGAACACGTTGGCTCTGGACTCGCTGAAACCAAGTTTTGATGGCCTTGTATTTTCCAACCATCCCTTTACCTGTGAATAGGGTATCCCAATCTGCCTTTCACAGGGCTCGCCTAATACTTTAAAAATTGGCCTTGTTCAAAGTTAGAACTTTAATGTTTGCATCAGGTCTTTTCTATTCCAAAACTAATTTAAAACTAATATTTATGTGTAACAGATTTGAACTGTTAAATAAACATTTCCTGCCCCTCTGTAACAGGCTCGAGAGGCTGAATAGGCTCCTCCTGTCCCTCTGTAATAGAGTGGAAAGGCTGAATGGCCTCCTCCTGTCGTTGTGTAACAGACCCGAGACATTAAATGTCACAGCAGCCCGTGGATTGCGAGCAGCCGGTAAACTGTATCTGATGGATGTCCATTCCTTCCCAGTTACAGAAACACAAACAACACAATGTACTGCAGGTGCCCTCTCAGTAACAGCTCATACAGCTGCAGTGACACATCTCTTTGTTTTGAATGATTCTGTTGGCAAAATGCGCCAATATTTTAGATTTCCACCTTTTCAAGTTGCAACAGGCTAATATGGGCTGAATGGCCTTCTCTTATCCCTTTGTAAGAGGCCCATAGCGACAGAATTGCTTCGGCCTCTTGCTGAGCATCAATCTCAATGCTCTTTCCCAAGGTTTTGAAAGGATTTGATAACAGGGCACTTAAAACCAGAAGTAGCCTCACACTGGTCAATAAGTATTATACTTTGAGATAAGGTATCTAGAAACTTGCCCACCCGACTTTTTCTTATCCAACCAATCTGTTATTTTATAACTGCCTCCTTTCATAAACAGAGTGGAACACATATAGAACCCTGCAGTGCCTTTCAATGCTCTCATATACAAGTTTTTTAAAAAGATTCAAAAGATTTAAAGATTTTTGGTCCATCCCTCAGCAATCCTCATCCATTCCATCCAAACCTGGTAAATGTTCCTTTTTATAGTGATATGAAAAATGATGTGTGGAACAGGTTAACTGAGCCTGTTTTGTTCAGTCATGATTTGGAGATGCCGGTGTTGGACTGGGGTGTACAAAGTTAAAAATCACACAACACCAGGTTTTCGTTCAACAGGTTTAATTGGAATCACACTAGCTTTCAGAGCGCCGCTCCTTCATCAGGTGATAGTGGAGGACACACTTCTAAGGCACAGAAATTTTCGCAAAAATTTACAGTGGGATGTAACTGAAATTATACATTGAAAAATATTTTGATTGTTTGTTAAGTCTTTCATCTGTTCGAATATCATGATAGTTTCATTTCTTTCATGTGTAAATTACAAAACCTTTTTATTTGAAAGTTGCATTCTCAGGTTAGCAGTAACAACGAGTGTTAGTTAGACAATATTTTGAAGGTGTTAGCCCCTGTGTGCTTTGTCTATACCATAATGTTTAGATTGATTCTAATCTGAAAAGTGAGATAACAGAGTTTTACATGAATTCATGCAGTTTTTGAGCTCAGAGTTCTACATGAATGCATGCAGTTTTTAAGCAAAGTACAATGAAACTCTGCAAGCACAAATTCACCCCACAAAATATATGTCTGCATGTGGGTCTCTCTTAGTTGGGGGTTGTGGGTGTGAGATGGAGCGTATATGTGTGTGTAGTGATGTCGAGTGTCTTAATTCTGTGAGGGGGTGCATGTGTGAGTGTGGGACTGTGTGCATGTCTGGGGTGGGGGGGTTTGAGTATCAGTGAGAGAGAGTGTATATGTGTGTGCATGAGTGTCGAGTGGTCTAAGTCTCTAAGCGGATGCCTGTGAGAGTGTGTGTGTCTGTAGGGGTGTGTCTGTGTGTCTGTGTGCGTGTCTGTGTACATATGTGTCCGTATGTATGTGTGTGTATAGGAATACCTGTGTGTGTGTGCGTGTGTGTGTATAGTGCAATGGTGGTCACCTGCAATGTGACATGAACCCAAAGCCCCAGTTGAGGCCCTCCCTATGGGAACCGAAGTTTGTAATCAGCCTCTGCTCGGCCAATTTTCATTGCTGCCTGTCCTGAAGTCCACCTTGACGGATGGTCATCAGAAGGTCCGAGCTTGAATCTCCGGGACCACTGAAGAGTTCCCCAACTGGGAGGGAACACTCCTGTCTGTTAATTGTTTTGCAGTGCCCATTCATCCGTTGTCGTAGCCTTTGCTCAGTTTCTCAGTGTTTCTTCAGTGACTGTGCTTAATGCCAATCTCCATGGATTCTAATCATCCCAGTGGAGAGTTTTCATCTTATAATGATAAATGGGCGTCGTTCAATGTGTTATCCCATAACATGAGCGGGAGCATCACCGACAGCACTGACAGGGAACAACAGACCCGGGGGGGTGGGGGGGGGGGGGGGGGGGGAGAGAGAGAGATCAGAATCTGAGAACATTGGACTGGAATGTTCCAAAAATGGATCAGAATCTGGGAACATTAGACTGGCATGTTCCAACAATAGACAGGAGTTTATCCTATTATGTTTGGCGTCTTCCTGCATTTTATTGGTGGCCATTATCATGGCGGATCTATGACGCTCTTCTCATTATTCAATATTTTTATTATCCTTTCCTGGTTATCGTTGGTCTTCCTGGTAAGTGTCAATGTCTAGATGTTTTTGTTCTATAAACCGGTTTTGACTGTATTACTGTTCTTTTATATAGTTTACACTTCTTGTCACTATTATTTTTCTGTTGAAACTCTCATTCGATATATTCACTCTACAAGCCACTACTAACTACATCAATGAATGTGTTCAATGACTGTCTCCCTCTCTGAGCTGGCATTGTTACTCTCTATGTTGGCCTACTCAGTTCCAGCGGAGAACTGCAATTTAATGTATCATTGCCTTTGTTTTGTAAATATTAAGAGCAGGGAGGTCACTCTCTACTGTTCTGGTTACAAACTCCACTTCCTGCCACTGTTTCCATCTCATCCCTGGCCAATATCTGCGACTGAAGCAGACAAGTCACAACTGTGGGAGATCCCTTTGACCATGAGCTGATTCATGACACCATACCCTGACCATTTCTAACTTGAAATGATTACCACCCCAGAATATATCTCACTGGTTTATTCCATCTGCTGTTTGAACCTTGAGCTATGAAATACAGTCTTAATGAAGCCAAAAATCTGCTGCTGACACTCCCAGCTTCACACCTGCCGAAACAAATCTGATTCGACCACACACCAAACTCCCATCCAAATGTCATTCATGTGCACGCCGATGTATATTGCTATTGTGTCTGGAAATGCCTTTATTTTAACATTCTCAAACACTTTGCCTCATTTGTCCATGAAGCTTCCCTCGTTCTCTCTGTCGATTAACAGAGAGTTGTTCTTACTTAAAATAGTTTCCTCCTTGTGCGTTCCTTCTCAAACAATGAGTTTCGCATTCAACCACGCCAATCGTGCGCACAAATGGACTCTTTCTCAGTCTTTGAAGAACACACACACAGCAAACCTTCTCATTGTAAACATTAAAGTAATCTGATGCGAGTATGGTTAGCATATGATAGTAAAGTTTGAAATACTCTCTATGCTGGTCAGACAGGGCAGTTTACTGAGCAACACACTTGCATGCTCTGCACAGCTCTCCGAGCTGGGCTGTCATCTTGTCCCAGTTTATGTTGTTTATGGTTTTTTCTGTCAAGCAGATTAAGAATTTGATGTAACAAATCATTTCAGCTGATCTGACAATGCCTTTATTCAATGTTCTCGTTCTTGTAATTTTACTCTCGAAGATCTCACTTCTCCAGTTAGTCCCACTGCCCTGTCTTTTTCCCCATATTTCCACAACATATTTTCAGTTAATTAACTGTCTCTTTCTTTCTTTAATGTGACTCTTTTTGTCCCTCTGTATCTTTCCCTGGCATTTGTTTTTGGCTCCCTAGTGTATCGAGTGCTGGCATTGTAAAACTCAAAAACAGTTAAATGGTGTGTGTCAGGCTGTTGTTCACTTCCCAGTATGTCCCATGTGACGGTCCATGGACAGGCGTGTTTCAGAAGTTATGAGACACATCCTTGTAACTTGCTCTGTACCTGTATTTGTCCCTCTCAGGTGATCTTGCGATCGAGGAAGCCCCTTAAGTAAAAGACCAGCCATCTAAAGTGTGTGACAATGCTGTCACTTTAAAAAAAAAGATTAATTTTTCTTTTTTTCATATAAGAGATCTTAAAGGCCAAACTGCCTACTGAAAATGGCTCAAGTAAATAACTGACGACGCTTTTACGGTTTTTCATAAATAGTAGTAACAACGGCCTCTCACTTATCCCTAGCTCCTAGTATGTCTGAAACCTGACTCGATGCTGTTTCCTCCTGAATTGGAGAACTGTATGCAAGAATGTATGTCTGAATGTTCCATTTTACCAAGGGGTGTGTTTATGGGATGTTGGTGTATTGGAACAGTTCATTAGTAGAAGGTACTGTATCCATTATTCAGTCATGGTTTCCAATAGTTAAATTAATCTAAATTCTTCTTCATTTTGTATGGATTTTCATTAGAGTGTTTGAGTATGTTGTGTTTTGCTAATGGTGAGTGGTGTGACAAGTAGTATCACATCTGGAACACCCACTTCACATCTACCTTTAAAATAAGGAAAGTTTGGCATCCAAGCTACCCTCTTAAGATAGCTTGAGGCAGTCTGGTTGGTCTATAGCAAACTGGAAACTCTTGTCTGGTAACACCAAATTGGGTTTAGAATTCCACTCCCTACAGTGTGCAAACAGGCCATTCGACCCAACAAGTCCACACCGACCCTCCGAGGAGTAACCTACCCAGACCCATTCCTCTACCCTATTATTACACATTTACCCCGACAAAGGCTCCTAACCCACACATCCCTGAAAACTACAAACAATTTAGCATGGCCAATTCACCTGACATGCATATCTTTGGGTTGTGGGAGGAAACCAGAGAATCCAAAATAAGCCCATGCAGACACTGGAGAGTATGCAATGGGAGGCTATTGGGTTCAAAGGTCGCGTATGGTAGCTGTTAGCGTCTTTTGTTCCAGATGTTGAATTCGGTTGGTTTAAACAGTGTTTTGTGTATAAAGATTCTTTCAGTCATTGAGAGTTCTCTCGGTGTGGAAGAAGTCATGTTGGGGGTTTTACAAAAGGTAATGAAGGCAAAGCTGTAGGAATTGACAGACAATCTGGAGTTGGGGTTGCGTTTGTCTGTGAGAAAATAAGAGATAATTACAGCTAAAGCTCAGCAATTGCGTGTTGTGGAAACGCCATCAGACTCTTTGGGAATGGCGAGAATTCAATTTCACATGAGGCACTTTTAACATGAGAAGGAATTGAAACAGTTTGAATTATGATGAAAAGTAGAAATAAAAGAAAAGTAAATGAAGAAGAAAGCGAGAAAAAGGGAGAGAAGAAAAGCAGAGAGTTTCAACTTAAACAGTTGGCAGTTAGAGAGGAAAGTTGACAAAGAAGGTGGAGATGAAGGTAGAAGGTCGGCAGGATGAGGAGGTTAGTGAGGTTGAGGAACCCTATTGTAACCAATTCCCTAATGGATTTCTGTTTAAATGCATCCAGACATTATCTAAATTTGATGAGAAGGATGGGGAAGCCTTTTGAATTTCATTTGAGAAAGTGGCTAATGCAGTGGCAAGTGATCATGTGGATTTAATTGATCCAAACAAAGCTGATAGGTATTTGCATCTCTATTGGAGACGGTATCTGGCCAGTATGGGGGGGTGAAGAAAGCCATCTGAAGTGCATATTAGCTTGGGCCAGAAGCCAACAGACAGCATTTCAGGAATCTAAAAAAGGGTCCATGGTTAAACGCACATTGAGATTGAAAGGATAAAAAAAAGTCATTTTGAAAGGTGGGTAAGGGTATTAAATCAGAGCAAACCTATGAACTTCTTAGAGAGATTCATCTTTTGGAGAAGTTCAACAATACACTTCCTGCAGTCGTGACAACCCGTGTGGAAGAGCAGAGAGAAACAATGTCAAGATTAGAAGCTGAAATGGCTGATGATGATGATTGAGTTCAGAAATCAAAATTTGGTTTCTGCGAGAGATTGAGAAGAATGTGCGAGATCTTCTTAAAACATATACCCGTGAGAGTAAGGTTTACTGGCATAGGCCAGGAGTAGCAGGTAAAGAGATTAGAGCATTAAGAGGTACAGAAGCATGTAACTCTTTTATGCTGAGACACGAGGAGCTATGTCATTCAGTGTGAATATTGGAGAGATGAGAAGTGCTCTATTATGTAACGTGTGATTGGAGTGTTCAGTGGAAGCATCAACAGATTTATTCCACAATGGGGAAGGAGGCCTTGAGCTTGGTGTTAGCGTTACAACATTTCAGCATTAAAATTGCGAATAACATACATGACACAAATCGTGATCATTGATCGTGACCCCTGAAAGGTTTTGGAGAAGTTTAGGGAGAAAAATACCAGTCTATTTCGATTGAGCTTATTATTGCTGCCATTCAGTTTGAAATTATACAGTTGACTGGGCGAGAAAAGCTACGTTTTGACACGTTGTGGAGACTTGGATGAAGAAAGACAAAGGCATTCTGTGGCAGGAGTAAAATGCCTGATATCGAAACTAGTTGTGAACATTTGTATGCTCAGAGTCAATGTAATGGATATGCATTTCAGTCTACTAACAGTGGAAGATTAGGAGGTCTAAAATGAATCCACCTTTATATATTGATGGATGATTTTATTAAAGGTGGAGTCGTGAGGATACTATCACTGTAAAAAGGTTATTTTCTCGAGGGTTTTTTTTTGAAGAGAGGTTTTAAAGGCAGAGGTGCAGAACTGCTGTCTGAAAACAGTTTAAGTAAATAACTGAGAAAGCTTTAGGTTTCATTAAATGGTGGTAACAATGGAAGGGCAGAGGCCAACTGTCCCAGAACAGGGTTTCTCATTTTGTTTTTAGCTGCAGCATTCAGAAGTTGCTGGAGATCCCAAAAGGGTTGGAAGTTTCAACACATGATCCCTAGCTGCTTTTTCCTGAGATCTCTGCTCTTGTTGTTTCCTCCTGGATTGGAAAACTGCTGTAAGGATCTGTATTTGAATATATCTTTGTGCCAAGCGGTGTATACCAAGAAGGTACGGTATCTATTGTTTGTGTAAGTGTTCCAACATATAAGCTATCCCAAAATGTTCTTTTCTTTGATTGTATTTTTAACTAAAGCATTTGAATAGATTATATTTTGCTCAATGTAGATTGGTTTGACCAGTCACAACATATCTGAAAAGCACACTTCATATCTATATTCAAACTAAGGAAAGGTTTGGGTCTAAGTGGCCTTGTTAAAACATTCTGGGGGGATCTGGTCTGGTCCACAACACTTGTACCGAGGGGTTTCTGACTGACTCCTGTAATTGAAAATTTAGTGGAGGGGCTGGGGATGGTTTGCTGGAGGTTGTGCTGTGAGCTGCCTCAGACATTCAGGGAGACCTGAGGATATGGTGACCCAACTCTGGATGGAGCCTGGGGACTGTAGTTACAGCATCTAGGCCTCCAACATGAACAACAAATGGAGCAGAGGCTGCAGAGAGGGGAAGCTCTGAAACTATGTAGTGAGTGTGTGGGGGGAAAGGGATCTGCTGTATCCACCCCGGGTTTTCCAGGAACAGTGTCCCAAGCTCCACTTAACCCAGGAGCAGAGTGTGAGGGGACTCTGACTGAACAAGGAGCTGGTCACAGAACAGTATCACCTCCTTCAACACGACCTGCAGCTTCACCCCAGGGGGAGGATGGTGCTACCAGAGGCTGTTAGGGTCACTGTTTCATTCAGCTTCTATGATCCATAACTTTCCAGGCAGAACTAGGTGACATATCAATCATTTCCCAGTATCGCAACATCAATGTCACCATTCAGTGATGGAGGATATATATGCTGGATGAGGTAAATAGATTGTTTCTCCCTCAGCAGGAAGCTGCCAAGTGTATCCAGTATAATGGGATTCCTGATGGTGTACGTGGCATCTGCAGAGTACCCATGTCAATGGGTAGAGGTAGAGGAACTGAAGGAGCACTCTCTCTATTAATGTTACAGTGTACCCATCACAGTACATCATGTTGGTGAATACCCACTGTCCCGGCAGCAGTCACGGCCTCTTCATTCAGAAGCAGTCAGCCATTCCCATCCTCATTGGGTCTCCACGTAGAAAGAAATGAATATATCTTGGATAAAGGCCGTCCCCTTGATGGATGTGTCCAAACACCATCCCCACCACCAATCAACCACATCAAAGTATTCGAGCAATGGGGTCACTTGGAGTGTCTGGGAGCTGATGATCAGGGATGGAGCAAAACCTCCCATGTCAGAACGATTCTGAGTGAACCCCCTAGTACGCAGTATCATGAAGTCCTGTAATCCCTCTCCATTTCAGTAACATACTGCCTTCCATTATTCCTGTAAATGGAATGACAGGTTATATCATGTTAAATTCCACCTGCCAAACTATTATCTATTGTCTTTACCTCTCTGAATCATTTGCAGACTCTCCGCCCTCTCTTGATAATTTTTTCTCTTGCCTATCACAGCGACATAACAATTATTTTAAGAGTTGACAAGTAGGTTAGAACAGGGAAACCCAGTGGATGTGGTCTGTCTAGACTTCCAAAAGGCTTTTGATAAGGTGAGGACCCATGGTGTTAGAGGTGAGCTACTGGCATGGATTGAGGATTGGCTGTCTGACAGAAAGCAGTGGGTTGGGATAAAAGGTTCTTTATCAGAATGGCAGCCGGTGACAAGCGGTGTCCCGCAGGGTTCAGTGTTGGGGCCGCAGCTGTTCGCATTATATATTAATGATCTGGATGAAGGGCCTGGGGGCATTCTAGCGAAGTTTTCCGATGATATGAAGTTAAGTTGACAGGCAGGTAGTACTGAGGTGGGGAGGCTGTAGAAGGATCTAGACAGTTTGGGAGAGTGGTTCATGAAATGGCTGATGGAATTCAATGTGAGCAAATGCGACGTCTTGCACTTTGGAAAAATGAATACAAGCATGGACTACTTTCTCAATGGTGAGAAAATTCATAAAGCCAAAATACAAAGCGGTCTGGGAGTTCTAGTCGAGGATTCTCTAAAGGTCAACATGCAGGTTGAGTCCGTGATTAAGAAAGCGAATGCAATGTTGTCATTTATCTCAAAAGGGTTGGAATACAAAAGCAGTGATGTGCTACTGAGAATTTATAAAGCTCTGGTTAGCCACCATTTGGAGTACTGTGTCCAGTTTTGGGCCCCACACCTCAGGAAGGACATACTGGCACTGGAGCGTGTCCAGCGGAGATTCACACAGATGATCCCTGGAAAGGTAGGTCTAACATACGAGGAATGCCTGAGGATCCTAGGATTGTATTCATTAGAGTTTAGTAGGTTAAGGGGAGAACTAATAGAAACTTACAAGATAATACATGGCTTGGAAAGGGTGGACGCTAGGAAATTGTTTCCGTTAGGCGAGGAGACTAGGACCCGTGAGCACAGCCTTAGAATTAGAGGGGGTCAATTCAGAACAGAAATGCAGAGACATTTCTTCAGCCAGAGAGTGGTGGGCCTGTGGAATTTATTGCTGTGGAGTGCAGTAGAGGCTGGGACGCTAAATGTCTTCAAGGCAGAGATTGACAAATTCTTGATGTCACAATGAATTAAGGGCTACGGGAAGAATGCGGGTAAGTGGAGTTGAAATGCCCACCAGCCATGATTAAATGGCGGAGTGGACTCGATGGGTCGAATGGCCTTACTTCCACCCCTATGTCTTATGGTCTTATGGACATCACCAAACTCAGCATCTGTATATCTGTTCCATCCTCCTGATCATTAATAGAGACTGTAGATAGTTGAGAATCCAGCGCTGGTCACTGTGTGACCCTACTGGCTACGTTCTCTCTAAATGATTTATCGGGAGTGTCTGCTTCCTATATGATACCCAGTCCTCCCCCATTCCTGGGCAACACAGTCGAAGAGTTGAATAAGAACAAGGAGCATCTGTGAGGAACCCAACCCGTCGATGAGTCTGATGTCAACACGGCCTCTGTTCCACTTTCCTGCCACCTCTCCATCCTAAAACTCCAGTCTCTTTTGTAGATTGCGCCACATGAAAAAGAAATCCACTCCACATCTACACTTTCAATTACTTTTAGCATTTCAGAGACCTCAATGAGATCTCCTTTCATTCTTATCAACTCAAGAGTATCGGCCTAAACTGCTCAATTTCTCTTCATAAGACAAACACTTCAAATATGGAATCAATCAAATGAAACTCTTCTGAATTGCCTTCAATGGAAATACCTCATTCTGGAGGACACCCATGTCTGGCTGAATGCACTCCCCATCCTGCTGGTGTACAAACTCGATGGGCTGACGTCTTTCTGGTGTTCCCATGTTGCCATCTCCAAGGCCAGAATGACCTGCTCCTGTTGATGCTTTAGAGGATTGGGAGATTATGGAATCTTCCTGTTGCTGACTAACATTTTGAGGAGCTGATGGGTCTTCTCATACTTCTCCATAACAGATGGAAATACTGAACGGTCTCCTCATGTATCCTGGAGATGGGACGGAGGGATTGATTGGTCTTCTCTTATTCCCATACAACAGACACGTGTCGAAATTACCTCTTCCTTTCTCATTAAAGAAGCCTCAGATAGTTTTTATCCTTATCCAATTCCCTTGCAATAGGCTCGGTGGGTCTGAACGGCCTCCTGTTATCCCAGTGTAACAATCTCCAGTCACTGTGTGACCTCTTCCAGTTCCTATGTTACAGACTTGAGGAGGCTGAATGGACTGATCCTGTTGCTGTGTAACAGGATACTGGTGCAGCATGGCCTACTGTTACAGATTCGAGTGGCTGATTGGCCTCCTTCTGTAAATGTATATCAGGCTCCAGGGGCTGAATAGCCTCGTCCTGTATTCGTGTAAGAGGGTCGAAGGCCTGAATATCCTCCTGTTGTTCCTGTGTAACAGGCTGGAGAACGGAATGGATTCCTCCATTATCTGTGTAATTCACTTCACTTGTTGAATCCTTTTGTCATCTATGTTGAAATAAGATCATCCTTAATTTTTGTAAACTCCGATGGCTACTGGGTCAACCTGATCATTCTTTCGTTATATGCTCGCACCTTCATTCCAGGAATCAGTTGAGGGAACCATCTCAGAGCTGCTTCCAATATAACAACATCCTTTCTTCATTGAAGAGATTAAATCTGTACACACTACTCCAGATGTGATCTCACTAAGACCCTGTACAGCAGCAGCAACACTTTACCAGTCTGTTGTAAGGTTCCCACCCAGGTTAGAGCAGTCGCAGCTCTCTGGGGGAATAGAGAGCATTGTTGGAAGATAATTGTCTTCTCTACTCCATCATCATAACAGGAGATCTGGAGAAATTTAAGTTTGAGAAGTTTATAAGTGATGTGGCGAGATGATATCCACCATTAATCTCCCCAGAGCCCACGTCGCTCAGATTCCACAGAATCTAGGAAGGAGGAATCTAGTAAACAGCAAGGAGGAGCAAACGTTGATGGGAGTTAGATATCAAAGTGAAAGCTGCAGTACAAATGCTGGACATGTTATAAAACAGGAAATGAAATATACACATTTGTGGGAACTTCAGTAATAATGTACTGTTTAAATTATATCCAAACTATGTTCACCCAATCGAATGCTAATGCCGGGAAAATGGATTTCATGACCACGTGTGAGATGGTTTGCGTAACATTATGTCGACCACTGAGTTCGACATCAGGTTATTTAGGAATTGGTGTTGAATGATCAGAAGAGCTAATTGAAACTTTTGCTGTAAAGGATCTTTTGGGAACAGTGACCATAATGTAATGGTTTTCTTTTATGCTGTTTGATTACATGATAGTTTTTGTTTTATTTGAAGTAACCGTTATAAATCTGAATCATGCAAGCCATGAAAGTGTGAGGAAAAAATGGGGACTACAGATGCGAAGATCAGAGTCGAAGAATGTGGTGCTGGAAAATCAGTCAGGCAGCATACTAAGAGCAGATAAATCGATGTTTCGGGCATAAGCCATTCATCAGAAATGAAGCTTATGGGCCAAGAGGGCAGAGAGATAAATGAGAAGGGGGTGCAGCAGGGGGGAGGTAGTTGGGATTGCGATACGTAGATGAGGGTGTGTTGAAAGTAATAGGTGATGAAGGGAGACAGAACGCCTCATCAACTGCATCCATTAAACCCAATGTGTTCTTCACTACATCGGCGAGGCAGGGGGTCAACTTGTGGATCATTTCAAAGAACATCTCTGGGACAGCCACATTGAACAACTCCATCGCCTTGTGGCTGAGCACTTTAACTCCCCTTCTCACTCTTCCAAGGACATGACGGACCTGGGCCTGATCCATCAACAAACCTGAGCCACCAGAACCTTGGAGGAAGAAAGCCTCATCTTCTGCCTTGGGACCCACCAACCACAGGGGATCACAGTGGTTTTCACCATTTCCCCATTTCCCCTAATACCACCTTATCCCATTCCAACCTTCCCAGTCAACACCGCCCTTTTGAATGTTCCTACGAGTCCACCTTCCTTCCTATCAATCTGGTCCACCCTCCTCTCTGACTATAACTTTCAACCCCACCTTCATCTACCTATTTGATGAAAGGAAGCAGCTTAGAAAAATACCAAGTGTTTCAGTGAGCCAGTGGATTCATTTAAATGTAGGACCCAGCAAAGGATGATCAAGAAACTGAAAAGATAATCTAAGGGAGAAAAAGCGTGCAAACGAAGGAAAAACATGAAGACTTCGAAAAAGCGTATATCAATGTATGAAGAAAAAATAAAAAACAAGGTCAAATGTGGAACAGTTGGTGTGCGTTCAAGATAATTTATTGCAGAGAACCAAGAAATCGCAAGGAAAAGAAACAGTTTATTTGTGTCTATCTTCATGGAAGAATGTCCAGAAATTCTCCCAGGAATACCAAGTGACCATGGGACTTGTGTAAGTAAAGTCTAAGATCATTCTTATCAGAGTTGAAAATATCTTTGAAAAGAAAGCTGGATTGAGTATTTATAAATCAGACAGACTAATGTACTTCATACAAGAATTTCAGAGGAAGCAGCAATAGACATGTTGATTGCATCGCGGATTTTCACTTTATTTTGCGACACATTCCCGAAAGGCATTTAGCCAATCTGGATAAGGCAAAGGTTATAAATATTATCCAACAGTTTATGAAAGGATGAATTTGGAGAGTGGTAAACTATAGACCAGTTATCTTGTCATCCGCAGTCGAGTATATGTTGGACCTCATTACAAAGAACATGCTACTAGATATATAGAAGGTAATAATATAACTGGGGAGTGTGAGAATGTACCGATGGAAGGAAAACCAGAAGTGGCAAACATTTTTTGGAATGGTTTGAAGATGATTCTTGGAGACATAGGCAATGAAGAACCAATGGATAACATGGTGCTGAATATTCATGAGATCTTTTTAAAGAACTCACACAGTAAGCTCATAAGAAAAAATTAAAGCGAGAGGTATTGGGAAGAACATATGCAAATGGGAAACTAAAAATTAGGTTTCCATTTTTGTGAATGTAATTGGAATATAGAGGATGTAGTGAACCAGTTGCATCGAGTGTTGGTGAGACTAAATTTAGAGTATTGTGTATTGTTCGGACTCCCAATCTCAAAAAGAATATGCTGACTATAGAGGAATTGCAAATGGTATCATCCAGATTAATCCCTAAAATGGCAAGATTGTCTGATGTGAAAACTCAACCTGTGATCTCGAGTTTCAAAACATGAGAGGTGATTGCAGTGAAACTTAGAAACATGGGGGGACTGAATAACAAAGGGACATGGAGAAGTACAAGTAGGCGAGATAAGGGAGAATCCCAGGATATTCTACATGGACAAGTAGAACAGAATAATCAGCAAACAGTTAGTGTATATTAGAAACCAAAGGGGCAATCTGTGTGTCCAGCTGGAGATCATTGATGGAATGTTACATGAGACCTTCACATGTATTTTAATTGTGTGCAGGACGATACAGGTACAGAATTCAAGAAGATGGACTGGGAAGCTCTTGAACAGATTGATGTGAAACATGAGAAAGGATTTGAGGTTTTGTTCTGTATAAATCTGGACCAATCTCCATGTCTGAATGAGTTGTATCACAGGCGGCTGTTGGGGTCAAGGGAGGAAAGACCCTGACTGAATATTTTAATTAGAATCTGACCATAGGGGAGGTGCCAGAGAACTGGAGAATTGCTAATACGATTCCACTTCACAGTAAGGGTGGAAGAGATAGACCAGGGAACTATAGACGAGCGACTATTAGATCACTGTTAAGGAAACTACTGGATAAATAGGGAAGGAGAAAATCGAACTCCAAACAGAGTCGCAAGGTTTGATCAAGGATAATTATCATGACTTTATCAGAAGGAAGTCACATCCAATGGGTTTGATTGCATTAGTTTGAAGAGGTCAATTAGTTTGTTTTGTAGGAAGGCATTTGAAAAGAATTCCACCTGGGAAACTGAAAAATAATGTAAAATCTCACAATATGATGGATAACTTGACGAGTTACAACGAAAATCGTCTCAGTGGCAGGAGGCAGAGGGTGGTGGGAGAAGGCTGTTTGTGTGACTAGAGACCAGTGTCCCCTGGTGTACCACAGGGATCAGTGTTGTGTCCCTTATTGTTTGTAGCATTCATAAAAAAATATAGATGTGCATGTGGAGGGGGTTTGCTGGAGAGTGGGGGAGACTGGGTAAGTAAGTGTATGTTTGACATAAAGATTAGCTGGGTGGTTAGCAGTGAGGAGGAAGGCCTTAAGTTACAGGAAGATGCAGATGGAATGGTCAGATGGGCAGTTCAATGGCAGATAGAATGTAACCCTGATAAATATGAGGTGATGCACTTTGGGAGAAGGAAGCAGACAGGGGAGGCCTCAGTGAATCTCAGCATACTGGGAACCTCAGAGTGTGGTTCTCCACACATCCCTGAATGTGACTGTACAGGTTAATGAACTAGTTAAGGATTGGACCTTGGGTGTAGCGTTTCCTAATCAGGGTGTAGATTATATGACCATTACCGGGCTTTGGTTCGGCCAAAATGGAGTACTGTATGTAGCTCTGGGAGACACATTCCAGGAAGGATGTGATTGTACTGCAGAGGGTGCAGAGGAGATTCACCCCCCATGATGTTCCCTGGAATGGAGTATATCAGCTATGGAGAGAAGCTGGATAAGCTCGGATTTTTTACGTTGAATCAGAGAAAGCTGAGGGGTCTATGATTCAGAAGGATAAGATTATGAGCGACACGAACAGGGTGGATAGACAGCCGCTGTTCCTTTTAGTCAGAGGGTCAAGAACAATGGAGCACACTTTTAAAGTGAAGAGTTTGAGGTTCAGATCGGATTTAAACTTTTTTTCACCAAGAGGGTGTTGGGTTTTGGGATTACTTCCTGAGAGGGGAATTATCACAAGTAACCTCACGATCGTTAAAAAAGTACTTGGACGAGCACTTGGAAGTGGCATAGCATTCCCGGCTATGGGGCTGCTGTAGGAAAGTGGGACTAATATAGATCGTGCCGTATTTCTATTGGCACAGAGTCTATGCTCCTGTGAGTGTATGGTGTGGAAGGCCAATTATTGAGCAATTTAAGGCAGGAATTGATGAGTTTCTGAAAACCAAGTCTGGTGTGGGGAAACGATATAGTACATGGAACATAGAACATAGTAAGTGAATGGTTTAGGATAAATTATTGGGACTGAAAGTAATGGTCATAGACTACAAAATAGATTTATGAAATGGGAATTATGTTTGAGAAACAGACTGGGAGACAAATGAAAGAGAAGCAATGGATGTAAAACATGTTGGTTTTCAGAAAAACGTTGGTAAAGCTCCAAACCCAGTTTGCAAAATCAAATCTGAGTGGACTGGGGGCTAATATATGGCCATGTTTCTAGAATGGGACAGCTGGCAGGAAACAGTGAATAGAAATAAACAGACTCGTTAAGTAACAGCCTGACATTGTATTTAGGGTATGATAATGTGAGTATGAGTATGTCCCAGACACCCCATCACCTTTCCCATATATCTCCTGTCTCACGAGCAGGACAGACACCGCAGATGTGGCTACAGTTGGAAAAGAATTGCTCTGGGAATCCTCAACAGTGATTCCGTATCCAACGAAGTCTCACAGTGTTAGTTTACACACCCGAAAGGAAACCTTCTGCTGATTACCATGTACCAGCCTCTCTCAGCTGATGAATCAGTACTCCTCCATGCTGATCAACACTTGGAGGAAGCACTGAGGGTGGCTAGGATGCAAAATGTACTCTTGGTGGGGGAATAAATGTCCACCACCAAGAGTAGCTCAGCTGCAGCATTACTGATTGAGCTGGTCGGTTCCTAAAGGAGAGAAGGGCTAGGCTGGGTCTATGGCAGGTCATGAAGAAAGCAACAAGAGGAAAATACATACTTGACCACATCCTTACTAATCTGCCATGTGCAGAAGTATCTGCCCATGACAGTATCGGTAAGAGTGACCACTGCATAGTCATTGTGAAGACAAAGTCCCATCTTCACATTGAGGATAACCTCCATCATTTTGAGTGGTACTATCACCGTGCTAAATAAGACCAATTTCAAACACATCTAGGCGCTCAAGTCTGGGTTTCTATAAGGTGCTGTTGGTCATCGATAGCACCAGAATTGTACTCCAGTGCAACCTCATGGCCTGGCATATCCCCCTCACAACAATTACCATCAAGCCAGAGAATCAACCTTGGTTCAATGGAGTGTGCAGGAGGGCAGGAGCAGCACCAGCCATACATGACAATGAGGTATCAGCCTGGTGAAGCCACGAAACATGACTATGTGTGTGCCAACAGCATAAACAGGAAGTGATAGACAGAGTTTCGTGATCCCATAATCAACGGTTCAGATCTAAGCTCTGCAGTCCATCCACTTCTAGTCGAGAATAGTTATGGACAATTAAACAAGGCATTGGAGGAGGAGATTCCACAGGTATCCCCATCCTTAATGATGGAATAGTTCAGCACGTAAGTGCAAAAGATAATGTTGATGAATTCTTCAATCAAAAGTGCTGAGTGGATGATCTATCTCGACCTTCTCCAGTGGTCCTCAGCAATTCAGTCACCAGTCATCAGTCAATTCGATTCAGTCCATGCGATATCCTGAAACAGTTGGAGACAATGGATACACCAAAGGGTACCTACCCTGACAACGTTCTGGCTATAGTACTGAAAACGTGTACTGCAGAATTTGTCACCGATGTAGCTAAACTGTTCCAGCATCGTTACAACAACATTTCCCCGATTACATGGAAAATTACCCAAGTATCCCCTATACATAAAAAGCAGAACATATCCAATCTGACAAATTACCACCCCATCAGTCTACTCTCGATCATCAGTAAAGTGGTGGAAGGTCTCAGTGCTTTCAAGCAGCACCTGCTCAGCAATGTCCTGGTCAATGACGCGCAGTTTGGGCTCCACCAGGTCCACTCAGCTCCTGACCTCATTACCGTGGTTAAACATGGACAAAAGAGCTAAATTCCAGAGGTGGGGGCGAGAGTGACAGTCCTTTAAAACAAGGCTGCCTTTGACAAAGTGTGGCATTAAGGGTTGTTAGAAAAACTGGAATGAATGTGTATCAGGGGCAAACTCCCCGCTGGTTAGAATCATACCTTGCACGTAGAAAGATTGTCATGGTTGATAAAGGTCAGTCAACTCAGCTCGAGGACAAGTCTGTAGGAGTCCCTCAGGCAGTGGCCTCGGCCCAAACATCTTCAGGGCTGCTTCATCAATGACCTTCCTTCTATTATAATGTCAGAAGTGGGGATGGTCGCCAATGATTGCACCATGTTCAGCAACATTTTGTGGGTCCTCAGATACTGAAGCAGTCCATGTCCAAATGCAACAAGATCTGGACAGTATCCAGGCTGACAAGTGGCAAGTAGTATTGATGCTGCACAAATGCCAGACCGTGACCATCACGACCATCAGCAGAGGGATTGAATTCAAGAGTCGTGAGGTGATGTTGCAGCTGTACAGGACTTTGGTTAGGCCACATTTGGAGTACTGTGTGCAGTTCTGGTCGCCTCACTTCAGGAAAGATGTGGAAGCTTTGGAGAGGGTGCAGAGAAGATTTACCAGGATGTTGCCTGGAATGGAGAGTAGGTCGTACGAGGATAGGTTGAGAGTCCTCGGCCTTTTCTCGTCGGAACGGCGAAGGATGAGGGGTGACTTGATAGAGGTTTATAAGATGATCAGAGGAATAGATAGAGTAGACAGTCAGAAGCTTTTTCCCCGGGTACAACAGAGTGTTACAAGGGGACATAAATTTAAGGTGAAGGGTGGAAGGTATAGGGGAGATGTCAGGGGTGGGTTCTTCACCCAGAGAGTGGTGGGGGCATGGAATGCGCTGCCCGTGGGAGTGGTAGAGTCAGATTCATTGGCGACCTTTAAGCGGCATGTGGATAGGTACATGGATGGGAGCTTAATCTAGGATAGAAGTTCGGCACAACATCGTGGGCCGAAGGGCCTGTTCTGTGCTGTATTGTTCTATGTTCTAAAACACAATTTAAACACGGCCCCTTGGCATTCAATGGTGTTACCAAAACTGATTCCACAGTGGACTGCAGCGGTTCAACAAGACAGCTCACCACCACCTTTTCAAGGGCAGCTAGGGACAGGCTATAAATGCTGGCCCGGCCAGTCACACCCAGCTTGAAGAAATAAATATTATTTTTTTAAAAATAACGGAGCAAGGTTGCTGAGGTATCACGGAGATCGATGCTCAGGTCCCAACTGTTCACAATACCATTAAACATTTGGTTGTGGGAATAAAATACAATATATCCCAGCCTGCTGACAGAACTAAAGGGTGTTGGATTGTGAGTGGGTGAGGAGGTTGTAAAAAAGCTTCAAGGTGACTAAGACAAGTGGAGTGAATGGGCAAATACGTGGCAGATGGAGAGCAAGGTGGGTAGAGGTGACGGTGTGCCCTTTGATGGGAACAATAGACTGGAAGCCTATCGTTTGTAACGGGATTGTTTGAAACATGTTGATCTACAAAGGGACGCATGCACCTTTTGTTGTTTCCTTCTGTGCAGCCTCCGAGGTTCCTGCAGCACAGTGAGGTCTGAACCCAGAACTCAATAATGGGAATGGCATTGGCACGCTGCCCAGTGTACACAGACCCACCAAGTGGGGAGCTGTAACATTGCAAAGGATCAGCATCTCCCTGTAGAGCAGTTGCTGAAAGCAATATTGCAGGAACAGAAACATGTAGGAAGGTTAATGGGGTGTTGACCTTCATTTGAGGAGGACTTGAGTCCAGAAGTAAGGGCGTCTTACTGCAGCTGTACAGGGCCTTGGTGAGACATCATCTCGAACATTGTGCAATATTGTGTGCAGTTTTGGTCTCTGTACCTAACAAAGGAAAAACCTGACAAAGAGCGAGAGCAGTGAAGGATGACCAGAACGATCTTTGTGATGACAAGTTGTTGTGGAAGCAGAGTTTGGAGCGACTGGGCCTATATTCCATGGGCTTTAGGGAAATGGGTGGAGATCTCAGTGAGATATATAAAACTCTGACAGGGTGAGACAGATTGGAAGCAGGGATAATAATTCCACTGGCTGGGACGTCTAAAACAAGGGTCAACAGTATTTTGTACAGGCAGGCCATTCTGCATTGAGATGACAATAAATGTCTGCACTCAGCGACTGGTGAACCTGGGGAATGCACTCGAACCTGGAAGCCAACGCACTGAATATAAATAAGGATTTAGATACAGTAAATGGATGGTGGGAGAGAAGGAGTGAGGTGTGGAAATAAAGGGCAAGCCATCATTATATTGAATTTGTTAGCAAACTCGATGGACTAAATGGACTACTGCACTTCCTATTTTATAGCTTGTCAAGGTTAATCACATTAACGGATATATTCATTGTGTGCGATAAGTGCATTGTGGAGATGTTTGAACATGAATGACAATGAGGACTGCTCAATGTGATGTATCGCCTACTCCATTTCCGATGTTTCTGTGCAGTCTGTGGGAAAGCTCTGTAAATGCTGTCACAAGCTCTCAGATGTTAGGAAGGAGGTCTCGGAAGGGTCAACAGGACTGTGTTCCCGTTCCCTTTTTCCGATACTGAGGCTGGGGCCGGATGTTCTGTCCGGGTTTATCCTTTAAGACCTCAGAGCAGTTTGATACAATAGAGTGTCTTGCTTGGCCGATTCAGAGATCATTGAAAAGTTTTATCACATGTATATGTGTCTGCAGTCATAGATAATCATAGATAATCATAGATAACAGCCTCCAGTCTGACAAGTATCCTTCCACTAAACCCTCTGCTTCCTACCACCAAGCCAATTGTGTATCCAATTGGCCAGTTCCCCCAGCATTTCACGCGATGTAACCTTCCAGAGCAGCCTGCCATGTGGAACCTTAACAAATCCTTACTGAAATCCATGTCTACGTCTACCGCTCTGTCCTCGTCAACCTTCCTGGTCACTTCATCAAAGAACTCTAACAAATTTGGGAGCATGATCTCCCACTCACAAGTCTATGCTGACTGCTCCAAATCAAACCCTATGTCAGTCATGGGTGCAGTCAATGGTATGCTGTCCTTCATTGTAAGATGATTCGAGTACATAAGTAAAGCCATCTTCCTGCTGTTGTAGAACCTTGCTGAGAGAGCATTTGGGGCACTCTCTACAGAGTTGATCTCCTTTGTAAAGGATGATCTCCTTACCACAGACACGGGTGATGGTAACATGGGGATAGAGTGAATAAACTGAGTGTATAATCTGTAGAGCTGTGAGAGACGAAGAAATGGTGACGCTGAAACTCAAGTAGTGGCAACGATTTCTTACTTCCAAAACAGACATTGACAGGGAGAGGAATTCCATACTTGACCCAGGATTGATTGGTTTGATTTATTGTCACGTGTACCTCAGTAAAGGGAAACACTTTGTTTATGAGCAGTGGAGGAAGATCATAGTAAACATGGCCAGACAGATCATAGGGTGGAAATAGACTTGGACAGAGTAAGGCATACAGGATGCACTGAACAGGACGTGCACTAGACAAGGTCAACATGAACAAGATCATCATTATTTGAAATTAGAGAGTCCATTCATTAGTCTAACGTGAATTTCCGAAAAGTTTATATGCCTAAATGAACTCTCCCCATGTTATTGTGCAGTCAGTGTGTGAACCCTGTACTGAACGTCAGGTTATTCACAATCCCCAACAGCAGCCACAATACCTTCCGTCTGAAACAGGTAGCCATTCCCACCAGCTTCCGCCCTACATAGAGAACACCAGGCTGCCTTCTCGGAGATGGAAGGTGCCTTCTTGAGACTTCACACAAGACATATGGCTTCCTTGCTCACCGTGAGAAAACCTCGTTAAAGTCCCACGTGTGTATCATAAGCAACGGAGCCAGGAGGAACAACATGGAGCAGTCTGTCTGTGAAGCCTCTGCTCCACATGGTCATCATGTTAGAACATCAATTAGAAGACAGTGAGGACTACCGCTGCTTGACATCAGAGTAGAGAGTCGATTGCTGGAAAAGCACAGCAGGTCAGGCAGCATCCGAGAAGCAGGATAATCGATGTTTCGGGCATAAGCAATTCATCAGGAATCAGCATCAACTACCTCATTCTATCCCTGTGTAAGTGCGTTGAGGGGGGGAATGACCTCGTACTGTTCCTGCCTAAGTGGCTCAAGGGGATGAATGGCCTCCCCTTGATCCTGTTTGAGTGACACAAGGGGCTGAATGGCCTCATCCTGTTGCCGTGTAAGTGACTGAAGGGACTGAATGGCTTCTTCCTCATCTGATTGGATAGGGCCAAGGGCCTGCCTGGGTTACCCCTGGTTCCTGTTTAACAGCTCGATGTGCTGACAAGTGTGATGACGCTGTTGCTTTAAAAGGTTAATTTGTCCTGGTTTCTTTTATGAGAGAGATTGAACGATTGTTACCAAGCTAGTTAAGACCACTCGAGTAAACAGCTAGGGAGGCCTTGGGTTAACTTTAATGCAGCCTGAATGGATGTGGCCAGCTCTCACTGATTAGGATCTCTGGGTTTTGGTTTGTCATCAACATCAGAAACTATTGGGGTCTCCACCGAGTTGGAAGCTTCAGTGAATGTCTCCTGGTTGCTACCCTCTCTGAAATTTCTCTTGATGCTGTTTTTAATTCCTGGATTGGAGAAATGTTTGTGACAATCTGTGTCTGAATATTTCGTTTTGCCAGGGGCTGTGTTTATGGGATTTTCTTATATTGGAACAGTTCATCAGTCATAGTTCCTAGATCTATTATTCTGTTAACTTGTCAAATAGAATTACATTATTCTAAATTCCCCTTTCTTTGGTTTCATTTTATCTTTCGTGTTTAAGTAGATGGTATTTTGCTTCACACCGAGTACTTGGACCATTCACATTGCATCTGGAACAGTCACTTTATATTCCCTTTAAAATAAAAAAAAATAGAGTCTAGGCTACCGCCTTCAAATATTTCCGAGGTGCTCTGGTGTGGCCCATCACACTAGACTCCTTCTCTTCCTAAGTAATAGGCTGGAGGCACCTAATGGGCTGTCCCTGTTCTTCTCCAATAGTGTCAATGGGCTGAATGGCTTCCTCATATTCCTGTGAAACCAGCGTTAGATGATGAATGAACTCTTATTTTATTGTGGCATTGTGCAGTGTCAGGCAGTGCTGTTACACGAATGTTACGGACCCTTTAACAGCACAAGCCTCAATGGAGTCCGGGTCTTGCTGCACATGGACACAGACCAGTTCAGGAGCTGACGGGGGACAAAATATTCTGAACATTGTGGAATCTTCAGTGACCATCCCCACTTCTGATCTTATGGTTGGGAAGGTGGGGGAGGGGAGACATTGATGAAGCAGCTGAAGATGCTTGTGAAAAGGAAGCTACCCTGCCGGTTTCCCACAGAGGTGACCCAGGACTGAGATGGTGAACATTTTCCTTTGTGCCATGTTTGACTCCAAACACTGGAGAGTTTACTCTGATTCCCATTAAGTCCAGTTTTGTTCAGCTCCTTGATGTCAACAGAAGTCAAGCACTGCCTTGATATCAGGGCCAGTCATTTTTACCTGAACCCTTGTCCCAACCTCTTTTGTTCCCATCAATAGGCCATGATATAGGAGCAGCAAGTGTTTTCTTCAAACAGCTGGTATTAAACGTCAGGATTTCTCTCCTCAAGAGTGTTGGGGAGAAAGATGACTGAAAGTGTTTGAAGAGGAGGTAGATGGACATTGACCTTGTAGAGAGTTGATGGCTATGAAGAATTGGGCATTAAAGCGGATTTGAGATCAAGAGCAGTTCAATCATGATCTTAGTGAAGGGCAGGGCAAGCTTGGGGAGTGAATGTTCTGCCCCCGTTTCTGATGTTCTCCATTCTGTTATTGGAAAGTTAGTGTGTGTTATTTTCATGAATGTTCTGTTATTGAATGTTGCAGTCATGTGACCCATCTCTTGGTTAGGTATGAGGGCGGTATTCTCAGTGAATTTGGGTCTACAACATGACCAACAAATGGAGCACAAGTTGCAGAGAGGGGAATCTCTATAAAGAGAATGAGGGGCCTCTTTCATATCCAGCCTGGGTTTTCCAAATACATTTCCCAAATCAATTCAAAGCGTGCGGGACAGTCTTGAAGGGCCAAAAGGTCTCCTCTGTTTCTGTGCAACAGGTTATAGGAGTAAATAGTCTCCAACTGCTCCTGTGTAGTAGGTTTGAGGGGCTGAATGGAACACAGGAACATGGGAGTGAGGAGCAGGAGTGGGTCATTAGATACTTTGAGCCTTCTCCACCTGGCACTAAGTTTGTGGCTGATCAGGTTGTCGTCTCAGCCCCACTTTCCTGTCTGTGTCCCATTGTGCATGACTCACTTCTCTGTCAAATATTTAACTAACGCAGCTTTTAATCAATGTGAAGACAGAGACACGATAACCTTCCAGTGAAGAGAATTCCGACTTGGAAGGTCCTTTCAGAATTATTCGTCATCCCTCTTATACAATCAGAGTCATTCAGAATGGAAACAGACCCATTAGTCCAATCTGTTCTCTCCGATCAGATATCAAATCTGATTTAGTCCCATTTGCCAGCATTTCGCCAATATCCCTCCTGTGATTGTACCTGCCTTGACCACTTCCTCTGACTGCACTTTCTGTGCACACACCACTCTCTGTGTGAAATATTTACCTTCAGGTCCCTTCCAAATCATTCGCCCTCACCCCTCCAACCTATGCTGTCTTGTTCTGGACTCCCCTATCCTTGGGAGCAGAACATGGCTGTTCAGAATATCCATGCCCTTGATGATTTTATAAACCTATATAATGTTACCCCTCAACCTCTGACACTCTGGGGGGGGGGGGAACACGTCAACGTAATCAGCCTCTCCCTAAAGCTCAAACCTTAAGTCCTGGGACATCTGTGTAACTCATTTCTGCAGAAAACCGAGTTGTACGCAGTATTCTTAAAGCGGCCTCACCAACATCCTGTACAGATACAACATACCACCACAACTCCTATATTCAATGCTCTGACTGATTAAGGCAAATGTGCCAAATGTGTTCTGTCCCACTCTGTCTACCTGCGACTCCAATTTCAAGGAACAATGCACCTGCAGTCCTCAGTCCCTGTGTTCCACAACACGCCCCAGGACATTACCATTAAGTGTATAATGTCTGCTCTGATTTGCCTTCCCAAAATGAAAAACCTCACATTTATCTAAATTAAACTTCACCTGTCACTTCTTGTCCCTTTGTCCCAGCTAATTGTGGTCTCGTTGTACTCTGACATAATCTACTACTAATCTGTAACCTTACTAACTATTGCCCCAATATTCACATCTAAATCCTTTACATAAATGATGAAATGCAGTGAACTCAGTACTGATTCTTGCAGCACACTGCTGCTCACAAGCCTCCGGATTTAGAGAGTACATTTGGATCGGCTCAGGCTTGGAGGGCTGAAGGGCCTGTTCATGCGCAGTAGATTTTCTTTGGTCTTTGTTCTTTAAATGAACACATTGCTGAAGTCCATATAGACAATGTGTACCAAACTGTCTTCATCAATCTTCTTTGTCACCTCTTCATAAAACTCAACCAAATTAATGAGACATGATTTCCCATGCAGAAAGACACTTTGTCGACCCTGATCAGCCCATGCCTTCCCAAATGTATGCAAATCCTGTCCCTCAGAATCCCCACCAACAACTTACCCACCACTGACATCAGGCTCACTGGTCTATAGTACCCTGGCTTTTTGGGTCAATGTTTCCTTTCCAGTCCCACTCCTCCACTGCTCACAACAAATGTTAAATGTAACCAGGTTGGTGTTATGGCCGATGATATCGGTCTCGGACTGGGTCAGGGTCAGTTTTCGGAACAAGTCAGGCTAGTTTCTTTAATCTGCTAAAATAGCACGTTTATGATCCAGAGCAATGTTACTCCAACTATGGTGGACAGATGAATGGCAAAGTGTTTGGGTATTGCAAATATAGAATCAATATTTCGGTTTCTAAACACACACACACACACACACACACACACACATAAACGAAATCTCTGCAATTTTAACTTGAAAGGGCTTTGTCCAGATATCGTTGGAACTCATGACAAAAGGAAAAATTGCGAGATTGTCCAAAACGTTATTCTGCTTCTGAAGATATTGTACTCACACAGCTGCAAGCAACAGGATTTTATCCTGGGAGAGTTGGATTTGGGTGAATCCCCTTTGCTTTAGGCAGTGAGTAGATTCCAATGAATTCTGGTCAGGGAGAACCCAAAGGGTAGCACGGTGGTAAGCACTGCTACCTCACAGCACCAGGGACTTGGGTTCGATTCCAGCCTTGGGTGACTGTCTGTGTGGAGTTTGCACATTTTCCCCTTGTCTATGTGAGCTTCTAATGAGTTATCCAGTTACCTACCACAAACTGTGTAGATTAGGTGGATTGATCATGCTAAATTGTCTGTAATGTTCAGTGATTACTAGGTTACGTGCAATAGTTTGGGCAATGGGTTGGGAAGGTGGGTATGGACTTGTTGGGCCGAAGGGCCTGTTTCCGCACTGCAGGGTTCGATAAAAATAAGAATGGTAACGATGACTGTAGAGGTTTTTCTAGCTCGCACACATTGTTGTGATAAGGAACAATGAAGTAGAGAGAGTGCAATAGGCCGTTCCTTCTCGGGCAGCTTACATATTCTCTCTCTTCGAGATGAATCACACAGTAATGTCATCCTCTCCAAATCTGGACAATGGGAGGTCTCCTTGTACATTGTCCAAACTATGTCTCCATCACATTCCCTGTTCCGTGTAGGTGCATCATTGCTGCTGGCATACACAGAGCAATACCCTGAGCAGCAAATGGTCTCGGTCGATTTGAAATATGATTGCATGGCCCTGCGTGATTAAAAGAGAAAATGCTTAATTTATTCAGAATACCTGTGTTAAAATGAATGCATTTTAAAAAGAAATACAGAAATTGCTGGAAAAGCTCGCCAGGTCTGTCAGTGCCCAGATCCCTTTTACATGCTGTAGTTGTACCAGCCTCCATCACTTCCTCTGGCAGCTCATTCCATACACACACCACATTCTGTGTGAAAAGGTGCCCTCTAGGCCTCATCAAAACCTTTCCCCCCTCAGCTTCAACCAATGCCCCTTTGGTTTTGGACGCCCCTAACCTGGGGTAAAACCGTGACTACTCTATCCATAACCATTCTGATTTTATAAACCTTAACTGCTGCGAAATGTGAATCCAATCAACACGAATGGCTGTACTTTCTGTCATCCTGGGCCTAAATTCTGAAATGCCGTAGCGACACCTCTTCCTTCTCCATCGATTCACAATTTTAAATCCATTTTAATCAGTTTGTTCAGATGTATCACGAGATACATCTGTGAGCTTTACACCTAGACCTCTGTGCCCAGAGGTAGGGACACTAGCATCACTCCGCAATACCCATAAAGCTGTAACAGTATTCTCCTGTGTGTTTGTTCATCAGACTGTACTGACATGCTGTGACATACCTCTGCAACAGGCACGACTTGAATCCAGGGCTTCTAGTCCAGAGCTAGGAACACTACCACACAAGTTCAGGAATTGGAATCAAATCCAAAGTTCTGTCTCAGAGGCAGGGACAGTACCCACTAAACTACCATACCCAGATTTTGGGTCATACTTTAGTGCCCACTTTCAGCTCGGTGTGGATTTATTATAATCAGGTTACCATTACTGAACTGCAAAAAACACTTTGTATTGTTAAACAAATACAAGATATTTCTCTCAACTGTAGGATTTTGAGGGTACGTGCTGTGCCATCGAAATTAACTATGAACTTCTTTAATCGCTATTATCTGTAGTCTGCAATAATAGGGAAAGAAATCCTGCAGACACACTCTGCACAATGAAGGATCTCAAATGGATATTTATTACTGAACATCAGAGACGAAGGAAGAGCTTAATTTCTGAGCCCAAAACACTAGTCAGTATTACCCAACTCTAACGTGCGACTGCCTTCTTCCTAAAACAATGAAATGATACCAGGCCGCTGATTACTGTCCAGCCTCTCCTCCCCCCTTGACTGTGTCTGCAATCTGTCCCACCTCCCCATAACCACACAAGGCAAACCAAGCTCATGGTCTTTGTGATAATCAAGGCCGGTGTGTGCAGGCCTCCTGGAGAGGGATGGGCATTTTAAAATTGAAGGGGGAGGGGGAGGTGGCAGTAATATCACACACTGGGCTGAGGGGTGGCAGATGGAGTTTAGTTTGGATTAATGTGCGATATTGGATTTGGTAAATCAAACAAGAGTAGGATCTATACAATTAAAAGTTGGGTCTTTGGCAGTGTTGTAGAAGAGAGACATAGCCGTCAGTTATAATTCAATAAAATTTGCATTTCATATAGATAGTGTGGTTAAGAAGGTATTTAACACGCTTGTCTTCATAGGTCAGACCTTTGAGTATCGGAATTGGGATGTCATGTTGTGGTTGTACAGGATATTGGTGAGACCTCTTCTGGAATACTGTGTCTAGTCTGGTCACCCTGCCCGCTCATTCCATAGGCACACCACCCTCTGGGTGAAAAAGCTGCGCATTAGGTCACTTGTAAATGTTTCTCCTCTCATCTCAAGGCTATGTCCTCTAGTTTTGGACTCCCCGTACCCTTAGAAAATACCTTGACTATTCACTTTGATATTACTGACCTTGATATTATTAAGCACGAGGGGATTGAGAAGAGATTAACCTGGATGTTGCTGGGAAAGGAGGGATTGAGCTATAAGGAGAGGCTGGATAGGCTGGGACGTTTTTCACTGGAGAGTATGAGATTAAGGGGTAACTTTACAGAGGTCTATAAAATCATGAGGGGGACAGATAAGCTGAAGGGCTGATGTCTTTTCTCTCGAGGTGGGGTCTCAAAACTGAGGGATATTTTAAGGTGCGATGAAAAAAGATTTACAAAAGTCAAGAGAGGTAAATATTTTAGACAGAGCCTGGCTTGTGTGTGGAATGAAATTCCAGAGGAAGTGGTGAAAGCAGGAACAGTTACAACATTTAAAGGACATTTAGATCAGTACATGGATCAGATATCAGTTTGGATGGTGCTGTGAGCAGCTGCCCTCTCCCTCCCAATCTCTGAATGAATCCCTGTTGGTTTTCACCCTCTGCCAATGCCTGTGCAGTGGCGAGGGGAGGCCAGCAGAGGGTGGCATTGCATCACTTTAAGCACCACAGAGACTGGCAGACCTGCCCCACACAGAGACACACAAGATACACACATGGGAATTATTAGGGCACGGCGTGAAGCTCATCTGGTAACTTAAATGAGACAACTTAAATGCTCAACTCACCTCGTAAACTGTGTGACAGAGAACTCCCAAATTCCACTGTTTAAATAAAAACATCAATTTATTTTTTAACTCTGAAAGTGAATAGTTTACATCAACTGTTCACCATCTCTGAGACCCCCAATCTCTTAACCGCCTATTACCCCACTCCAACTCTACAGCAATATACTATTTCAATAAGACACTTATTAAAATTACATCATTTAATTTCTAAACACTCAAATGCTGTTATTTTCGGTGTTTTCTTTCAGCCGTGTATCTCCCTGCGTTATCTTCTTCCTTTTTCCTGTGAATTTGTTACATATGAAGAGATACCTTTGATAGAGATTGTTTTCCAACTTCTTGGATCTGTGTTGATGGCATTTGCTCAGTTTGCAAATTTCAAAATGCCTGCATTCTTAATATCCACAGCATCAGATCATTTATCAAAAACTAATAAATACAAACTTTACTTGGTTTTAGTGTCCTGGGGCATAAGTGAAACTAATTGGTAAAATTCGAATTGTTGTTGAAAGAGCAACCATCTCAGGGATCTATTTCACAGCCAAATGTGACATATTTTCCGTTATCCTTGACACTCTGGGTCTGCCATCCTCTCATATACACAGGAGCTTGTAAGCTCTCAGTTCAGAACAGTATTCACTCTCTCTTAAAGGTACAGTGCACACTTTCAACTTCATAACATTAATACCATGGTGTCACTGAAGATAAGCAGAGCATGTCCGGATTTCTCTTGCTTCATGGTTTGCCAATATTTCACTCACTGTGTCTGGTGTGTGTCAGGATTTTTGCTGGACTGTTGACAGCATATTATTATTTCACTTGCTCACACTCGTGTGTGTGGGGCATGATTTCAGTTCTTTCTTGGGGACTGCCACGCTATGAAAATCTCAATGTTTGTAAATGGCACCAAACCTGGAAGAACTCTGAAGTCTATGGAGGACAGTGTGGAACTTTAGCAGTACAATCACACGGTGGTGTAGTTTTCAGTCACATGTGGATCAATGCAGAGCAGTGTGAAGTGATGCTCTTTGGTAGGAATGACAATGCAAGACAATATAAACAGGCTGTGCTGTTATAAACAGGGTGCTGGAAGAGAGAGCGCTGGGTGTATATGAACACAGAATATTGAAGATATCAGGACAAGTGGGGAGAGAAGTTACTATCACAGATTAGTTTCAGTATCTGAGCTGTTTACAGGAGGAGGTGTAGGAGGGAGTCTCCGTGCTCCCTTCCTGGGAGGTGGTGGTGACGATGTGTTGTGAGCCCACCCTCCTGCCCACCGAGACCGTGGGGATTCCAATTGTATCAGAGCGACACAAAAGGGAGATGGCATCAGGGCCACAGCTTCTAAGTTGTGCCGGGGGGAAACAGAGCTGCCAGTGGATTTAAAGTGAGACTTGCCCTTCACTGAACATTGCTACTTACTCGGTCGGTGGGACGTTGATGTTTCAGAATCTCCACACGAGGTGTCCCGGTCCTCTTCGGCTCGTACCAGGGTCCTCCCCCCCATGGCGGGGGGAGGGGGTGAGGGAACGGATATCGGGCACTTCACCACCCGGCTTGGCCCGTTCTGTCCTATTCCAGGCTGTTTCTTCTGGGATTGGGAGAAGGGGAGGGAGGGAGGGTGGGAGTGGGTGTCCCTGCTGTTCGTGCCAGTGTAGGTGGGGGACGGGGTCATGCTGAGGGGTCCGGAGGGAGTCAGTCCACAGTGTTGTATCCAGGCAGTGTTATTAACGTGGGGGGGGGGTGTAAAAGTGGAGGGAGAGAGGGAGGGAGGGGGAGGGAGAGAGAGAGAGACAGAGAGAGAGACAGAAACAGAGATAGAGACAGAAGGTGCTGCATGCAGTGGTGAGAGTGGTGGAGCAGGAACCTAGTTCGGGGGTCGGTGCTATAACAGATATACAGTGAGTGTGAGGGAGCAGAGAGAATACAGTGACCCTTATCCTGACAGAATGGGGAAGGTTATTGATGCTTGTCATGTGTTGCTGGACATTTCTTCACACCGCAGATACTGCACTGAGCTTGGTGGGGAGCTCAGACCATGCTCAGTGGGTCTGGTGATGTAGCCGCCTCTGGGAAAACAATTGTCCCCCTCTGTACTAGCCCATCCACCAGTACCTCCGTACCCCTGTTGACAAACCGTGGTGTAATTGCCCCTTATCTGCCACGCTCGGGGTAAACTGTGCAGGGCAGCTCCAAGCTGAGAAAGCTCAACCGTGTGCCCATTGGGCTTTTAAAGATGACATCATGGAATATCCAGGGTCACCCGGGAGATGGTGTGTACCTCCAGCCATGATGGGTGGGAGAATCGGGCTGGTATTGAATGAGAGGGAAACCATGTGGTGGGCTAGGTTGTTAATGAGGTGAGTTCGATCCGATAGCACCAGGAATGTAGCTCAACCTTGTGCAGATAATCCCTCTGTCACACTCAGTGAAAATGTCACTGAGACAAATTATTGTCAGATTCAGTCCAGTGAATCATAAATTCTGTTGAAACTAATTCCAGTTACAAAGACGCAGAACAAATGCTCATCTGATCTCACACCAATATCCCTTCTTCCCATCTTTCCTGGGAAGACTGGCTCAAGTTCCAGGATGTTATCCAAGTGTCTACATTTCAGCATTCTGAAACCTGGGAATACGTCCTTCCATCACACTGTCTCTCAGTCTCCCCCTCTCTGTCTATTTCCCAAACACCTCCCCTGTGGTGCTTCCCTCACCATCTCTCTCTGGCAGTGATGTTCACACCCACGGCACCCCCTTGTCATGGCACAATGGAGATATGGAGCTGTAAATGGGTGGGAGCTGTACATCCCGTCACTTCCAGCATGGGCTGCAAGTTTCCCCATACTGCGCAGGGGTCTAATACACTGTAAGTGAGCAATACACTGGGGTGGGATACAGTCCTACATGCTGGGAGGGGAACTGCTCCTGGGTTACAGATCAATGTACTGGGGTGGGGTACACAGTCCTACATGCTGGGAGGGTAACTGATTCTGGTTTCCAGATCAATGTACTGGGATGGTGTACACAGTCCTACATGTTGTGAGGGTAACTGCTCCTGATTTACAGATCAATGTACTGGGGTGGGGTACACAGTCCTACATGCTGGGAGGGGAACTGCTCCTGGGTTACAGATCAATGTACTGGGGTGGGGTACACAGTCCTACATGCCGGGAGGGTAACTGCTCCTGGGTTACAGATCAATGTACTGGGGTGGGGTACACAGTCCTACATGCTGGGAGGGTAACTGCTCCTGGGTTACAGATCAATGTACTGGGGTGGTGTACAGAGTCCTACATGCTGGGAGGGTAACTGCTCCTGGATTACAGATCAATTCACGGTGATCACTGCATAGATCGGTGAGCTGGTCAGTCATTCGGGTTGAGGTGTATAGATAATACCATGATGTGGTCTGTGCAACCCCTTCTGCTGGATGGATATTTGTTTCAGGTTCACACATTAGTGCGCTGCTGTGGTCTACACAGATCCCCGTCCTGGACAGATATCTAGTCCGGGTTTATAGATCAATGCACTGCTGTGGTCTGCGCAGTGTTCCACTCTGGCCAGATTGCTGGGTTGTATTGACCAGTGCAATGGATGAATCTGGACAGATTGCTGGGTTGTACTGAGCAGGCCTGGTCTGGTCTGTACAGTGTTCCACGGTGAACAGATATCTCCTCTGGGTGTATGGTGTCTGGGCTGGTTCTGTGAGGTGGATTGAGAATGTGGTATATCTAACCATTTCAGCTGATCTGGCAATGCCTTTAGTTCCCATTCCTGTGATTGGACCCTCCGTCTCTCACCCCATTAATGTTACAGTGTGTCCAGGCACAGTACATCATGTTACTGTGGTGGGTAGGGGGCAAAGGTGATGGACAGGTTCTGTCCCTGATATTCTATAACTGACATTCCCCGGAATGTTCTGTCCCTGACATTCTATAACTGTCATTCCCCGGAACGTTCTGTCCCCGACATTCTATAACTGACATTCCCCGGAATGTTCTGTCCCTGACATTCTATAACTGACATTCCCCGGAACGTTCTGTCCCGGACATTCTATAACTGTCAGTCCCCGGAACGTTCAGTCCCTGACATTCTATAACTGACATTCCCCGGAATGATCTGTCCCTGACATTCTATAACTGACATTCCCCGGAACGTTCTGTCCCGGACATTCTATAACTGACATTCCCCGGAACGTACTAACCCTGAGTTTGTTTGTGAACGGCCGGACGTCAGTGAATTGAACAAACGATAAGATCCCGAGGGAAGAGATCCCGTTCCAGGGAGAAGGAGACACTGTTACGAAGACCCCTCAGGCAGTTAAAGAGGTGAATATGTTTTCCCTGCGTTTACATTTCTTCACGACACAGGATCGACAACAATTTAGACCAAAATACAGAAATTTCCAAACTCACTTTGTCTTCAGGAAACTGGGAGAGAAACCGTCAGGACAGCAACGTTTCCACCCTCCGTATTAGGAACTGGGAAGTGACCTGTGTCTGCTCTCCAGTGATCGAGTGTGTGGGAATGTTCTAGAAACCATCTGTCCTTATGGATGTGTCTCTGTGTGTTTGGAGAGGGAGGATTTCTTGTGATTTATGACTCATTTTTGTCAGTAATTCCGACCTTCCCATTTGTTATTCCAGCTCCAATTATTTTAAAAAATCCCTGAATACAGGGACACATTTGGAAATCTCACTGGGTCCCCGATCAAACGGGTCCCTTTGCCTCCAGGCTGATGGATAATGGGTTTGTTTTCCTTCCTCACAGTTAACGTAGTGACCATCTACGTCCTGCTTTATAAAGATTGTGGATTGTCTCCCTGTATCAGACGTTATCTGGGGGCCATGGCAGCGGCGGATCTCCTGGTCATTATCCTCGACCTGATCCTGAGACACATTCCCATTGTTTATGATGAACAGTTTTATTTCCTGAGGGACTCCGTCCCCGTGTGTAATATCCACGCCGTCCTGCTTTATGCAGCCACTGACTGCTCTGTCTGGTTCACCGTCACTTTCACCTTTGATCGGTTTGTGGCCATTTGTTGCCAGAAGCTGAAAAGTAAATATTGCAGTGAGAAAACGGCGGCTGTGGTTCTGGGAGCAGTGACTGTGCTGAGCTGTTTAAAGAACATTTTCTGGTATTTTATGCTCATGTCTTGGTATGCGCTGCGGAATGGTCCCAGGTTTTGTTATGTAACAATCGATATTCTATTCTCCATTGTCTGGATCACAATCGAGTTCCTCCACCACATTCTAACCCCGGGTGTCCCATTTCTCCTGATTCTGCTGCTCAATGTTCTCACCGTCAGACACATTTTAGTGACCAGCAGAGCCCGCAGGAGACTCCGCGCTCACAGCAATGGGGACTCTCAGTCTGACACTGAAATGAGAAACCGAAAAAAATCCATAATTTTACTGTTTGTGATCTCGGCCAATTTCATCCTGTTATGGTCAATGTTCATGCTGTATTCTATATGTTACCGGATGTTGTGGACTGTGGATACCCCTGTGTATCTCGATTACTTTGTTCAGGAATTGGGCTTCATGCTGCAGCTCCTCAGTTGCTGCACAAACACCGCGATTTATGCCGTGACCCAGACTAAGTTCAGGCAGCAGCTGAAGAATGTGCTGAAATATCCCTTCACCCAAATCCATCCATCCATCAAATTCCCTCATTAATCAATCCATCCGGGATTTTCTCATTTCAGTTCAGTGTTTCAGCGATGGAGCAGCCTGTCGCTATGGTAACAGACTGAGGGTAGCGCTGGTTTGTCCATCCTTATCCCCCAGGTGGGTAACAGGGAAACATTTCAATGTTTCACACAACTCAGGGGCTGGTGAGAAAAGGCACCATCCCACTGACTGTATCCACCACTTCCATTTGTAACCAAAAAAAATGTTGATTAAAGCGTGCTGAGCAGCAGAGTGACCGATGTTGTTGTGTGTCTTTGTGTTGGAGAAGCTGAGCTGGAGAGAGACAGACATAGCCCCAAGTCCTGGTCCTCAGGGATGTGGAGGGCACCACGCCCTGAGCTCAGGAGCTGGGTTTAACTCCCTCATGTTCTTACTTTCCCTTCTGGGTCTCCCACTCCAACTTGGCTGTCAGCAGAATTCACATTGCTCCTTTTGTCACTCTTCCTCCATATAGCCCTCCCACTCTAACACTGCACTGCCATTTCTCTCTCTTTTTCCCATTTACACACTCAATTCCACTTTCTTTGCCTTCCCCACACTTTTTCCATCTTGTGATTATAACCTCCCAGCGTTACTGTGTGCCTCGAATCCAGCGGTGCTGGGGGAACAGAAGAGGGATGTTGATCTTCAGGCCCATGTTCGAGAACAGAGATTGGGACGGCATATTAGGCCATTACACGGGGATATTGTGGTTGTGAAAACACAAGCCAATACTAGGGGAGTGACACCATAGGCTGTGGCTGAGAATGGTACAACAGGATATCACAAACAAAATACATTGTCTGGGAAATACTGTCTGTTACTCAGGGAATCGAATGTGGATGGGGTTAAAGGCCATTTAGAGGGGATGAAGTGGGTCGGTGTTCACAGGCAGGAGCTCAGTTTAAGGCGTATGAGGAGTGTGATGGTGGGAGACTGCGTGGTCATGTGAGCATGATGCTGAGGGAGTGTGCGAGGGAGTGAGCATGATGGTGGGAGAAATTGTGGGGGAGAGAGCGTGACAGAGGGGGAGAGTTTGGAGAAGTGAGAGTGACCAAGGGGGCGTGTGCAGGGGAGTGAATGGGACAATGGAAGCGTGCGGGATAGGTAGCGTGATGCTGAGTGTGATGGTGGGGAAGTGTACAGAGGAGAGGGAGTGACGGTGGGGGAGAGCGTAGGGAAAGTGAGATTGACGATTGGGGCATGTGCAGGGGAGTGAACGGGACAATGGGAGTGTGTAGGAGAGAGAGCGTGATGGTGGGGGAGTACACGGGGTCTGAGAATCAGTGTGGGGCTCTGTGTGAGGGAGTTAACGATACAGTGGGGGAGAATGTATTTGTGTGAGTCCGATGGTGAGGCTTTGTGCAGGGTGAGTGAGCATGAGAGTGGGGCAGTTGTGGTGGAGTGAGTATAATGTTGGGCGACTGTGCACGAGAGTGAAGGTGGCAGTAAGGAAGTGTGTGGGAAAATCGTGGAATGTGTGGGGATGAGCGTGACAGTGAGGGTGGTGTGGGGCAGTGTGCGTGATGATGGAGTATGTTGTGGTGTGTGTGACGGTGAGGGTGGTGTGGGGCAGTGTGCGTGATGATGGAGTATGTTGTGGTGTGTGTGATGGTGAGGGTGGTTTGGGGCAGTGTGCGTGATGATGGAGTATGTTGTGGCGTGTGTGACGGTGAGGGTGGTGTGGGGCAGTGTGCGTGATGATGGAGTATGTTGTGGTGTGTGTGATGGTGAGGGTGGTTTGGGGCAGTGTGCGTGATGATGGAGTATGTTGTGGCGTGTGTGACGGTGAGGGTGGTGTGGGGCAGTGTGCGTGATGATGGAGTATGTTGTGGTGTGTGTGACAGTGAGGGTGGTATGGGGCAGTGTGCGTGAGAGTGGTGGAGTGTGGGCAGTGTGTGTGGTGGTGTTGGAGTGTGTGGGGGTGAGCAGAACGGCGGGAGGGGTGTGGGACAGTGTGTGTGAGGGTGGTGGAGTGTGTTGTGTGAGGCGGTGGGGGGTGCGTGGCAGTGCGTGTAGGTGCTGGAGTGTGGGGGTGTGAACGGGACGGTGGGGGTGGTGTGGGGCAGTGTGTGTGGTGGTGTTAGAGTGTGTGGGGGTGAGCGTGACGGCGGGAGTGGTGTGGGACAGTCTGTGTGAGGGTGGTGTAGTGTGAAGGGGTGAGCGTGATGGTGGGAGTGGTGTGAGGCCGTGTGTGTGATGGTGGTGCAGTGTGTTGAGCTGTGTGAAACGGTGCGGGTGGTGTGCGGGAGTGTGTGTGGGTGGTAGAGTGTGGGGGTGTGAATGCGACGGTCGGGGTGGTGTGGGGCAGTGTGTGTGATGGTGGTAGTGTGTGGGGGTGAGCGTGACAGTGGGGTGATGTGGGTCAGCGTGTACCATGGTGGTGGAGTGTGTGGGAGTAAGCGTGATGGTGGGAGTGTAGTGGGGCTGTGTGTGTGAGGGTGGTGGAGTGTGTGATGGTGAGCGTGATGGTGGAGATGCTGTTGGACAGTGTGTGTGATGTTGGTGGAGTGAGTGGTCGTGAGTGTGACAGTGGGGGTTGTGTGGATCAGTGCGTGAGATGACAGTGGAGTGTGTCGGGGTGTGCGTGACGGTGAGGGTAGCTTTGAGCAGTGTGGGTGATGGCGGTGGAGTGAGTGGGTGTGAGCATGATGTAGGGGGTGGCATTGGGCAGTGTGTGTGATGGTGGTGCACTGTGTGGGGATGAGCGTGTCGGTGGAGGTGGGATAGGGCACTGTATTTGATGGTGGTGGAGTGTGTGTGGGTGAGCATGATGGTGGGGGTGGTGTGGGGCAGTGTGTTAGATGGTGGTGTAGTGTGTGAGGGTGAGCGTACTGGTGGGGGTGTATGGTTCAGTGTGTGTGATGGTGGTGGAGTTTGTGGGGGTGAGCGTGACTGTGGGTGTAGTGTGGGGCAGTGTGTGTGAGGGTGGTGGAGTGTGTGGGGGAGAGTGTGACGGTGAGGGTGCTGTGGTGCAGTGTGTGTGGGTGAGCGTGACGGTGAGGTTGGTGTGGGGCAGTGTGTCTGATGGTGATGAAGTGTATGGGTGTGAGCGTGACGGTGAGGGTTGTGTGGGGCAGTGTCTGTGATGGTGATGAAGTGTATGGGTGTGGGCGTGACGGTGAGGGTGGTGTGGGGCAGTGTGTGTGATGGTGGTGGAGTTTGTGAGGGTTAGCGTCATGGTGTGGGACAGTGTGTGTGAGGGTGGTGAAGTGTTTGGGTGTGAGTGTGATGGTCGGAGTGGTGTGGGGCAGTATGCGTGATAGTGGTGAAGTGGGAGGGGGTGAGTGTGACAGTGGGGGTTGTTTGGGCCAGGGTGTGTGATGGTGGTGGAGAGGGTGGGGTGAGCGTGACAGTGGGGGTGGTATGGGGCAGTGTGTGTGTGATTTTGGTGAGGTAGGAGGGGTGAGAGTGTCAGTGGGGGTGTGGGGGGCAGTGTGTGGGGGTGGTGGAGTTTGTGGTTGTGACCGTGACGGTGGGAGTGGTGTGGCATTGTGTGTATGATGGTGGTGGACTGTGTGGGCATGAGCGAGACGGTGGGGGAGGTGTGGTGAATTGTGTGTGATGGGGCTGGAGTGTGTTGTGGTGAGCATGATAGTGAGGTTGGTTTGGGGCAGTGCATGTGATGGTAGCAGAGTGTTTGGTTGTGAGAGAAAAGGTGGGGGTGATGTGGGGCAGTGTGCGTGATTGTGGTTGAGTATGTGGGGGCGTGCATGCTGGCGTGGGTACTTTAGGGCAGTGTGTGTGAGGATGGTGGTGTGGGAGGGGGTGAGCGTGACGGTGGGTGTGGTTTGGGGCCGTGTGTGTGACGATGGTGGAGTGTGTGGGAGTGAGCGAGACGGTGGGGATGGTGTGGGGCTGTGTGTGTGAAGTTGGTGGAGTGCGTGGGAGTGAGCGTGACCATGGGGATGGTGTGGGCAGTGTGTGTGTGAGGGCGGTGAAGTGTTCAGGTGTGATCGTGGCAGTGCAAGTGGTGTGGGGCAGTGTGTGTGAGGGTGGTGAAGTGTGTGGGGTTGACCGTGATGGTGGGGGTGGTGTGCGGAAGTGCGTGTGATGGTGGTGGAGTGTGTGAGTGTGAGCGTGATGGTGGGGGTGGTGTGGGGCAGTTTGTTTGATGGTGGTGGAATGTGCAGGGGTGATCGTGACAGTAGGGGTGGTGTGGCGCTGTGTGTGTGATGATGGTGGAGTGTGTGGGTGTGAGCGTGATGGTGGGGGTGGTGTGAGGCAATTTGTGTGGTTGTTGTGGAGTGTGGGGGTAAGCATGACGGTCTGGATGTGTGGGGCAGTGTGTGTGAGGGCGGTAGAGTGTGCAGGGATGAGCGTGACTGTGGAGGTGGTGTGGGGCAGTGTTTTTGAGCGTGGTGGAGGGTGAAAGTGTCAGCGTGATGTGGAGAGTGGTGTGGGGGAGAGCATGACGGTGTGGGTGATGTGTAGCAGTGGGAGTGATTGTAGTGGAGTTTGTGGGGGTGAGCTTGATGGTGAGGGTTGGTGTGCGGCTGTGAGTGTGATGGTGGTGTAGTGTGTGGGGTTGGGCGTGAAGGTAGTGGTGGTGTGGGGCAGTGTGTGATGGTGGTGGAGTGTGTGCGGGTGAGCGTGACAGTGGGGGTGGTGTGGGGCAGTATGTGTGATGGTAGTGGAGTGTGTGGGTGTGAGTGTGACGGTGGGAGTGGTGTGGGGCAGTGTGTGTGATGGTGGTGAAATGGGAGGGGGTGAATGTGACAGTGGAGGTTGTTTGGGGCAGGGTGTGTGATGGTGGTGGAGAGGGCGATGGTGAGTGTGACAGTGGGGTGGTGTGGGGCAGTGTGTGTGAGGGTGGTGAAGTGTGTAGAGGTGAGCGTGACGGTGGGGGTGGTGTGGGGCAATTTGTGTGGTGGTAGTGGAGTGTGTGGGAGTGAGCAAGACGGTTCCTGTGGTGTGGGGCAGTTTGTGTTATGGAGGTGGAATGTGTGGTAGGGTGAGCGTGATGGTGAGGGTGATGTTGGGCAGTGTGTGTGAGGATGGTGGAGTGTGTAGGGGTGAGCTTGATGGTTGTGGTTGTGTGGGACAGTGTGTGTGATGGTGGTGGAGTGGGTGGGGGTGCATGTGACATTGGGGTGGTTTGGGGCAGTGTGTGACGGTGGTGGAGTGGGAGGAGTTGAGCCTGACAGTGGGGGTGTGTAGGGCTGTGCGTGCGAGCGTGGAGGAATGGCTGGGGGTGAGTCTGACAGTGGGGGTGGTTTGGGGCAGTGTGTGTGAAGGTGGTGGAGTGTGTGGGTGTGAGTGTGATGGTTGGGGTGGTGTGGGGCAGTTTGTGTTATGGTGGTGGAGTGTGTGGGATTGAACATGAGAGTGGGGGAGGTGTGCCGACGTGTGTGTGTGATGGTTATGGAATGTGTGGGTGTGAGCGTGATGGTGGGTGTGGAGTGGGGCAGAGTGTGTGATAGTGGTGGAGTGTGTGGGTGTGAGCATGACGGTGGGGGTGGTGTGGGGCAGAGTGTGTGAGGGTGGTGAAGTGTGTAGGGGTGAGCGTGATGGTGAGAGTGGTGTGGGGCAGTGTGTGTGAGGGTGGTGGAGTGGCTGGGGGTGAGTGTGACGGTGGGTGAGGTGTGGGGCAGTGTGTGTGATTCTGCTGGAGTGTGTGGTGGTGAACGTGAAGGTGGGGGTGTTGTGGTGCAGTGATATAGATGGTGTTGGTGTGTGACGGTAAGAGTGAAGTAGAGGGTGGTGTGTGGCTGTGTGTGTGATGGTGGTGGAGTGCGTGGGCGTGAGTATGAAGGTGGAGTTGGTGTAGGGCAGTGTGCATAATGGTGTTGGTGTGAGTTGCGTGAGCGTGATTGTGGGGGTGTTGTGGGGCAGTGTGTGACATAGTGAGTGTGAGGGGGTCTGTGTGACGGTGACGGAGTGAGTGTGAGGCGGTCAGGGTGACCGAGATGGTGTGAGTGTGAGAGGGTCAGGGAGACGGTGATGGTGTGAGTGTTAGAGGGTCAGCATGAGGGTGGTGGAGTGGGTGTGAGGGGATTAGTGTGACGGTGATGGAGTGGGTGTGAGGGGATTAGTGTGACGGTGATGGAGTGACTGTGAGGGGTTCAGAGTGACAATGATGGAATGAGCGTGGGGGGTCAGGGTGACGGTGATGTAGTGAGTGAGAGGCGGGCAGTGTGATGGTGATCGATTGAGTGTGAGGGGGTAACGGTGTCAGTGATGGAGTGAGTGTGAGAGGGACAGTGTGACCGTGATGGAGTGAGGGTGAGCCGGCCAGGGTGACCATGATGGAGTGAGTGTGAGGGGGCCATGGTGACGGTGATGGAGTGAGTGTGAGGGGGTCAGGTTGGCGGAGATGGAGTGAGTGTGAGGGGGTCAGGGTGATGGTGATGGAGTGAGTGTGAGGGGGTCAGTGTGATGGAGATAGAGCGAGTGTGAGGGATTCAGTGCGACGGAGATGAAGTGAGTGTGAGGGGGTCAGGGTGACAGTGATGGTGTGAGTGTGAGTACGTCAGCGTGACAGAGATGGAGTGAGTGTGAGAGGGTCAGAGTGACGGTGATGGAGTGAGTGTGAGGGGGTCATGGTGACGGTGATGGAGTGAGTGTGAGGGGATCAGTGTGATGCAGCTAGAGCGAGTGTGAGGGGTTCAGTGCGACAGAGATGAAGTGAGTGTGAGGGGGTCAGGATGACAGTGATGGAGTGAGTGTGAGTACGTCAGGGTGACAGAGATGGAGTGAGTGTGAGGGGTTCAGGGTGACGGTGATGGAGCGAGTGTGAGAGGGTCAGAGTGAAGATGATGGAGTGAGTGTGAGGAGGTCAGGGTGACAGAGATTGAGTGAGTGGGAGGGGCTCAGGGTGATTGTGACGCAGTAAGTGTGAGGGGTCAGGCTTATAGTGTTGCGGTAAGTGTGAGGGCGTTAGTCCATAGTGACGCAGTAAGGGGGAGGGTGTCCGGCTGATAGTGACACAGTCAGTGTGAGGGGGTAAGGTTGATCGTGATGCAGTAAGTATGTGGGATCAGACTGATAGTGACGCAGTAAGTGTGAGGGGGTCAGGGTGACACTGACGCGGTAGGTGTGAGTGAGACAGGCTAGCAGTGATGCAGTAAGTGTGAGGGGGTCAGGCTAATAGACACACAGTCAGTTTGGGGGTGTTAGAGTGATAGTGACACAGTAAGTGTGACAGGGTCAGGGTGATAGTGACACAGTAAGTGTGAGGGATAAGGCTGATAGTGATGCAGGAAATGTGAGGGGGGCAGGGCGATAGTGATGCATTAAGTGTGAAGGGGCCAGGGTGATAGTGATGCAGTATGTGTGGGGGGTAAGGTTGATTGGGATGCAGGAAGTGTGTGGGGTCAGTCTGATAGTGATGCAGTAAATGTGAGTGGTCAGTCTATAGTGATGCAGCAAGTGTGAGGGGGTCAGGGTAATAGTGATGGAGTAAGAGTGAGAGGTTCAGGGTGATCGTGATGCAGTAAGTGTGAGGGGGTCAGGGTGACAGTGACGCAGTAAGTGTAAGAGGAAGAGAGTGTTACTGATGCAGTAAGTGTGAGGGGGTCCAGTTGATAGTGATACAGTTAGTGTGAGGGGGTCAGGGTGATAGTGATGCAGTCAGGGTGAGGAGTCAGCATGATAGTGATGCAGGAACTGTGAGTGGGTGAGGGTGACAGTGACACAGTCAGTGTAAGGGGGTCAGGGTAATAACGACACACTCAGTGTGAGGGTGTCAGTGTGATAGTGAGGCAGCAAGTGTGAAGGTTCAGGCTGATAGTGATGCAGTAAGATTGAGGAGGCGAGCTTGATCATGATGCAGTCAGTGTGTGGGGTCAGTCTGATAGTGACGCAGTAAATGTGAGTGGCCAGTCAATAGTGATAGAGTCAGAGAGGGGGCTCAAGGTGATAGTGACGCAGTAAGTGTGAGGAGGTCAAAGTGACAGTGACGCTGTAAGTGTGAGGGGGTCAGGGTGATAGTGACGCAAAAAATGTGAGTGGCCAGTCAATAGTGATAGAGTCAGAGAGGGGGGTCAGGGTGATAGTGAAGCAGTAAGTCTGAGAGGGTCAGGATGATAGCGACGCAGTAAGTGTGTGGGGTCAGGCTGATAGTGACGCAGTAAGTGTGAGGGGGTTCAGCTGATAGTGACGTAGTAAGTGTGTGGGGTCCAGCTGATAGTGACACAGTAAGTGTGAGGGGGTCAGGGTGACAGTGATGCTGTACGTGTGAGGGGGAGAAGCGAGTAGTGATGCAGAAAGTGTGAGGGGCTCATATTGATGGTGATGCAGCAAATGTGAGTAGTCAGTCTGTAGTGATGCCGTAATAGTGAGGGGGTCGGGGTGACAGTGACACAGTAAGTGTGAGAGGGTCAGGGTGACAGTGACGCAGTGTGAGGGGGTCAGTCTGATAGTGATGCAGTAAGTGTGATTGGTCAGTCTATAGTGATGCAGTAAGAATGAGGGGGTCCGGGTGACAGTGACACAGTTAGTGTGAGGGGTTCATGGTCTCAGTGACGCAGTCAGTGTGAGGAGTCAGCGTGATAGTGACGCAGTCATTGTGATGGGGTCAGTGTGACAGTGACGCAGTAAGTGTGAGGGGGTCAGAGAGGTAGTGACGCAGTAATTGTGAGAGGGTCAGGGTGATAGTGACGCAGGAACTGTGAGCGGGTCAGGGTGACAGTGACGCAGTCAGTGTGAGGGGGTCAGTGTGACAGTGACGCAGTATCTGTGAGGGGCTCAGGGCGATAGTGACGCATTAAGTGTGAGGGGGCCAGGGTGATAGTGATTCCGTAATTTGTGAGGGGGTAAGGTTGATCGGGATGCTATAAGTGAGTGGGGTCCGTCTGTTAGCGACGCAGTAAGTGTGAGAGTTCAGTCTATAATGATCCAGTCAGAGTGAGGTTGTCAGGGTGATATTGAGACAGTAAGTGTGAGGAGGTCAGGCTGATAGTGACACAGTAAGTGTGAGGGGTCAGGCTGATAGTGACGCAGTAAGTGTGAGTAGGTTCAGCTGATAGTGACGTAGTAAGTGTGTGGCGTCCAGATGATAGTGACGAAGTAAGTTTGAGGGGGGTCAGGGTGGCAGTGATGCAGTAAGTGTGAGAGGGAGACGCTAGTCGTGATGCAGAAAGTGTGAGGGGCTCAGTCTGACAGTGATGCATTAATGTGAGATGTCAGTCTGCAGTGATGCAGTAAGAGTGAGGTGGTCGGGGTGACATTGACACAGTGTGAGGGGGTCAGTCTGATAGTGATGCAGTAAGTGAGAGTGGGCAGTCTATAGTGATGCAGTAAGAGTAAGGGGGTCAGGGTGACAGTGATGCAGTAAGAGTGAGGGGTTCATAGTGATAGCGATGTGGTAAGTGTGTGAGAGAGAGAGGCTGGCACTGACGCAGTAATTGTGAAGGGGTCAGGTTGATTGTGACATAGTCAATGTGGGGGTGTTAGGGTGATAGGAACACAATAAGTGTATGGGGTTCAGCGTCATAGTGACACGATGTGAGTGGGTCACAGTGACAGTGATGCAGTAAGTGTGAGGGGATCAGGGTGACAAGGATGCAGTAAGTGTGAGGGGGTCAGGGTGACAGTGACGCAGTAAGTGTGAGGGGTTCAGGGTGATAGTAACACAGAAAGTGTGAGGGTGTCAGTGTGACAAGGATGCAGTAAGTGTGAGGGGGTAAGGGCGATAGTGACATAGTCAGTGTGGGGGTGTTAAGGTGATATTGTCGCAGTAAGCTTGAGGGGTTTTCTGGTTGATAGTGACACAGTAAGTGTGAGGGGTCAGGCAGATAGTGACGCATTAAGTGTGAGGGGGTCAGGGTGATAGTGACACAGTCAGTGTGAGAGGTCAAGCTGATAGTGACACAGTAAGTGTGAGGGGTCAGGCTGACAGTGATGCAGTATGTGTGAGGGTGTCAGGGCGATAGTAACAAAGGAAGTGTGTGGGGTCAGTCTGATAGTGACGCAGTAAATGTGAGTGGCCAGTCTATAGTGATGCAGTAAGCGTGACAGTATCAGGGTGATAGTGACGCAGTAAGTGTGATGAGGTCTGGGTTTCAGTGACGCATTAAGTGTGAGGGGGTCAGGGTGACCAAGACGCAGTCAGTATGGGGGGTCAGGGTTACTGTGATGGAGTGAGTATAAGGGAGTCAGTGTGACGGTAATGAAGTAAGTGTGAGGGGGTCAGTCTGACAGATATGGAGTGAGTGTGAGAGGATCAGTGTGACGGTGATGGAGTGAGTGTGAGGTTGTCTTTATGACTGTGATGGAGTGACTACGACAGGGTCCGTGTGACGGTGATGGATTAGGTGTTAGGGCGTCAGGGATACAGATATGAAGTGAGTGTGAGGGGGTCAAGGTGTCATTAAGGGCGTGAGTGTGAGGGGATCAGGGTGACAGTGATGGAGTGAGTGTGAGGGGGTCAGGGTGATGGTGATGGAGTGAGTGTGAGGGGATCAGGGTGACAGTGATGGAGTGAGTGTGAGAGGGTCAGGGTGACAGTGATGGAGTGAGTGTGAGGCGGTCAGGATGACGTTGATGGAGTGAGTGTGAGGGTGTCCGGTTAACGGGAATATAGTAAGTGTGAGGGGAGCAGAGTGACAGATATGGAGTGAGTGTGAGAGGGTCAGTGTGACAGTGATGAAGTGAGTGTGTGGTTGTCTTTTTGACTGTGTTGGAGTGACTATGACGGTGTCCGTCTGACGGTGATGGATTGGGTGTTAGGGCGTCAGGGATACAGATATGCAGTGAGTGTGAGGGGGTCAAGGTGTCATTGAGGGTGAGAGTGTGAGGGGACCAGGGTGACAGTGTAGGAGTGAGTGTGAGCGGGTCAGGGTGATGGTGATGGAGTGAGTGTAAGGGGATCAATGTGACAGTGATGGAGTGAGTGTGCATGGGGCAGTTTCCTCGTGATAGAGTGAGTGTCAGTGGGTCCGGGTGACTGTGATGGAGTGAGTGCGAGGAGGACAAGGTGTCAGTGATGGAGTGAGTGTGAGGAGGTCAGGGTGAGTGTGATGGAGTGAATGTTAGGGTGTCGGATGACGGTGTTGGAGTGAGTGTGGGAGGGGCAGTGAGGCAGTGATCCAGTGAGTGTGAGGGGGTCAGGGTGATGGTGATGGAGTGAGTGAGAGGCTGTCAGGTGAGGGGGATGGAGTGTGTGTGAGGGTGTCAGGGTGACGGTGTTGGATTGAGTGTGAGGGTGTCAGCATGAGGGTGATTGAGTGAGAGTGAGTTGGTCAGTATGACGTTGATGGAGTGAGAGTGAGGGAGTCATGGTGAGGGTAATGGAGTGAGTGGGATGGTGTCAGGGTGAGGGTGATGGAGTGAGTGTAAAGGGGTCAGGATGAGGGTGATGGAGTGAGTGTGAGGGGGTCAAGGTGATGGTTATGAAGTGAGTGTGAGGGGGTAACTTTGACAGTGATGCAGTCAGTGTGAGAGGCTCGGGGTGGAAGTGACGCCGTAAGTGTGTGGGTGTCAGGGTGCCAGTGACGCAGTAAGTGTGGGATGGTCAGAGAGATAGTGACCTGGTAATTTTGAGGGGTCAGGGTGATACTGATGCGGTAAGTGTGTGGTGTCAGGGTGACAGAGACACAGTAAGTGTGAGGGTTTCAGGGTGACAGTGACGCTGTAACTGTGAGCGGGTCAGGTTGATATTGACTGAGTAAGTGTCAGAGAGCAGAGAGATAGTGTCGTGGTAATTGTGAGGGGTCAGGGTGATAGTGATGAGTAAGTGTGAGGGGGTCAGTGTGATATTGATGCAGTAAGTGTGAGGTGTCAGGGTGTTAGTGAGACAGTAAGTGTGAGGGTGTCAGGGTGACAGTGATGCAGTCAGTGTGAGGGGTTCAGCGTGATAGTGACACAGTAAGTGTGAGGGGGTCATGATGATCATGACGCAGTAAGTGTGAGGGGTCAGGCTGATAATGTTGCGGTAAGTGTGAGGGTGTTAGTCCATAGTGACGCAGTAAGGGGGAGGGTGTCCGGCTGATAGTGACACAGTCAGTGTGAGGGTGTAACTTTGATCGTGATGCAGTAAGTATGTGGGATCAGACTGATCGTGACGCAGTAAGTGTGAGAGGTTCAAGGTGACACTGACGCGGTAAGTGTGAGTGAGACAGGCTAGCAGTGACGCAGTAAGTGTGAGGGGGTCAGGCTAATTGACACACAGTCAGTTTGGGGGTGTTAGAGTGATAGTGATGCAGTAAGTGTGACAGGGTCAGGGCGATAGTGACACATTAGGTGTGAAGGGGCCAGGGTGATAGTGATGCAGTATGTGTGTGGGCTAAGGTTGATCGGGATGCAGTAAGTGTGTGGGGTCAGTCTGATAGTAATGTAGTAAATGTGAGTGGTCAGTCTATAGTGATGCAGCAAGTGTGAGAGGGTCAGGGTAATAGTGATGGAGTAAGAGTGAGAGGTTCAGGGTGATCGTGACGCAGTAAGTGTGAGGGGGTCAGGGTGACAGTGACACAGTAAGTGTAAGAGGTAGAGAGTGTTACTGATGCAGTAAGTGTGAGGGGGTCCAGTTGATAGTGATACAGTTAGTGTGAGGGGGTCAGGGTGACAGTGACGCAGTCAGTGTGAGGGGGTCAGGGTGATAGTGACACAGTCAGTGTGAGGGTGTCAGTTTGATAGTGACACAGCAAGTGTGAAGGTTCAGGCTGATAGTGATGCAGTAAGAGTGAGGAGGTGTGCTTGATCATGACGCAGTCAGTGTGTGGGGTCAGTCTGATAGTGACGCAGTAAATGTGAGTGGCCTGTCAATAGTGATACAGTCAGAGTGAAGGCGTCAGGGTGATAGTGACGCAGTAAGTCTGAGAGGGTCAGGGTGACAGAGACGCAGTCAGTGTGAGGGGGTCAGGCTGATAGTGACGCAGTAAGTGTGAGGGGGTTCTGATGATAGTGACGTAGTAAGTGTGTGGGGTCCGGCTGATAGTGACACAGTAAGTGTGAGGGGGTCAGGGTGACAGTGATGCTGTAAGTGTGAGGGGGAGACGCGAGTAGTGATGCAGGAAGTGTGAGGGGGTCAGTGTGACAGTGACGCAGTATCTCTGAGGGGCTCAGGGCGATAGTGATGCATTAAGTGTGAGGGGGCCAGGGTGATAGTGATTCCGTAATTTGTGAGGGGGTAAGGTTGATCGGGATGCTATAAGTGAGTGGGGTCAGTCTGTTAGCGACGCAGTAAATGTGAGAGTTCAGTCTATAATGATCCAGTCAGAGTGAGGTTGTCAGGGTGATATTGAGACAGTAAGTGTGAGGAGGTCAGGCTGATAGTGACACAGTAAGTGTGAGGGGTCAGGCTGATAGTGACGCAGTAAGTGTGAGTCGGTTCAGCTGATAGTGACGTAGTAAGTGTGTGGCGTCCTGATGATAGTGACGAAGTAAGTGTGAGGGGGGTCAGGGTGGCAGTGATGCAGTAAGTGTGAGAGGGAGACGCTAGTCGTGATGCAGAAAGTGTGAGGGGCTCAGTCTGACAGTGATGCATTAATGTGAGATGTCAGTCTGCAGTGATGCAGTAAGAGTGAGGTGGTCGGGGTGACATTGACACAGTGTGAGGGGGTCAGTCTGATAGTGATGCAGTAAGTGAGAGTGGGCAGTCTATAGTGATGCAGTAAGAGTAAGGGGGTCAGGGTGACAGTGATGCAGTAAGAGTGAGGGGTTCATGGTGATAGCGATGTGGTAAGTGTGTGAGAGAGAGAGGCTGGCACTGACGCAGTAATTGTGAAGGGGTCAGGTTGATTGTGACATAGTCAATGTGGGGGTGTTAGGGTGATAGTGACACAATAAGTGTATGGGGTTCAGCGTCATAGTGACACGAAGTGAGTGGGTCACAGTGACAGTGATGCAGTAAGTGTGAGGGGATCAGGGTGACAAGGACGCAGTAAGTGTGAGGGGGTCAGTCTGACAGATATGGAGTGAGTGTGAGAGGATCAGTGTGACGGTGATGGAGTGACTGTGAGGTTGTCTTTATGACTGTGATGGAGTGACTATGACAGGGTCCATGTGACGGTGATGGGTTAGGTGTTAGGGCGTCAGGGATACACATATGAAGTGAGTGTGAGGGGGTCAAGGTGTCATTGAGGGCGTGAGTGTGAGGGGATCAGGGTGACAGTGATGGAGTGAGTGTGAGGGGGTCAGGGTGACAGTGATGGAGTGAGTGTGAGAGGGTCAGGGTGATGGTGATGGAGTGAGTGTGAGAGGGTCTGTGTGACAGTGATGAAGTGAGTGTGTGGTTGTCTCTTTGACTGTGATGGAGTGACTATGACGGTGTCCGTCTGACGGTGATGGATTGGGTGTTAGGGCGTCAGGGATACAGATATTGAGTGAGTGTGAGGGGGTCAAGGTGTCATTGAGGGTGAGAGTGTGAGGGGACCAGGGTGACAGTGTAGGAGTGAGTGTGTGCGGGTAAGGGTAATGATGAAGGAGTGAGTGTAAGGGAATCAATGTGACAGTGATGGAGTGAGTGTGCATGGGGCAGTTTCCTCGTGATAGAGTGAGTGTCAGTGGGTCCAGGTGACTGTGATGGAGTGAGTGCGAGGAGGACAAGGTGTCAGTGATGGAGTGAGTGTGAGGAGGTCAGGGTGAGTGTGATGGATTGAATGTTAGGGTGTCGGATGACGGTGTTGGAGTGGGTGTGGGAGGGGCAGTGAGACAGTTATCCAGTGAGTGTGAGGGGGTCAGGGTGATGGTGATGGAGTGAGTGGGAGGCTGTCAGGTGAGGGGGATGGAGTGTGTGTGAGGGTGTCAGGGTGACGGTGTTGGATTGAGTGTGAGGGGGTCAGCGTGAGGGTGATGGAGTGAGAGTGAGTTGGTCAGTATGACGTTGATGGAGTGAGAGTGAGGGAGTCATGGTGAGGGTAATGGAGTGAGTGGGATGGTGTCAGGGTGAGGGTGATGGAGTGAGTGTAAGGGGGTCAGGATGAGGGTGATGGAGTGAGTGTGAGGGGGTCAAGGTGATGGTTATGGAGTGAGTGTGAGGGGGTAACTTTGACAGTGATGCAGTCAGTGTGAGAGGCTCGGGGTGGAAGTGACGCCGTAAGTGTGTGGGTGCCAGTGACGCAGTAAGTGTGGGATGGTCAGAGAGATAGTGACCTGGTAATTTTGAGGGGTCAGTTTGATAGTGATGCAGTAAGTGTGTGGTGTCAGGGTGATAGTGACACAGTAAGTGTGAGGGGATGAGTGTGACAGTGACACAGTAAGTGTGAGGGTTGCAGGGTGACAGTGACGCAGTAACTGTGAGCGGGTCAGGGTGATATTGACTGAGTAAGTGTCAGAGAGCAGAGAGATTGTGAGGGGTAATTGTGAGGGGTCAGGTTGATAGTGACGAGTAAGTGTGAGGGGATCAGAGTGATATTGCTGCAGTAAGTGTGAGATGTCAGGGTGTTAGTGACACAGTAAGTGTGAGGGGTTCAGCGTGATAGTGACACAGTAAGTGTGAGGGGGTCATGGTGATCGTGACGCAGTAAGTGTGAGGGGTCAGGCTGATAATGTTGCGGTAAGTGTGAGGGAGTTCGTCCATAGTGACGCAGTAAGGGGGAGGGTGTCCGGCTGATAGTGACACAGTCAGTGTGAGGGTGTAACTTTGATCGTGATGCAGTAAGTATGTGGGATCAGACTGATAGTGATGCAGTTAGTGTGAAGGTTTCAAGGTGACACTGACGCGGCAAGTGTGAGTGAGACAGGCTAGCAGTGACGCAGTAAGTGTGAGGGGGTCAGGCTAATAGACACACAGTCAGTTTGGGGGTGTTAGAGTGATAGTGACGCAGTAAGTGTGACAGGGTCAGGGTGAGAGTGACACAGTAAGTGTGAGGGATAAGGCTGATAGTGAGGTAGTAAATGTGAGGGGGTCAGGGCGACAGTGATGCATTAAGTGTGAAGGGGCCAGGGTGATAGTGATGCAGTATGTGTGGGGGCTAAGGTTGATCGGGATGCAGTAAGTGTGTGGGGTCAGTCTGATAGTAATGCAGTAAATGTGAGTGGTCAGTCTATTGTGATGCAGCAAGTGTGAGACGGTCAGGGTAATAGTGATGGAGTAAGAGTGAGGGGGTCAGGGTGATCGTGACGCAGTAAGTGTGAGGGGGTCAGGGTGACAGTGACACAGTAACTGTAAGAGGAAGAGAGTGTTACTGATGCAGTAAGTGTGAGGGGGTCCAGTTGATAGTGATACAGTTAGTGTGAGGGGGTCAGTTTGATAGTGACGCAGCAAGTGTGAAGGTTCAGGCTGATAGTGATGCAGTAAGAGTGAGGAGGTGAGGTTGATCATGATGCAGTCAGTGTGTGGGGTCAATTTGATAGTGACGCAGTAAATGTGAGTGGCCAGTCAATAGTGATACAGTCAGAGTGAGGGGGTCAGGGTGATAGTGACGCAGTAAGTCTGAGAGGGTCAGGGTGACAGAAACGCAGTCAGTGTGAGGGGGTCAGGATGATAGCGACGCAGTAAGTGTGTGGGGTCAGGCTGATGGTGACGCAGTAAGTGTGAGGGGGTTCAGATGATAGTGACGTAGTAAGTGTGTGGGGTCCGGCTGAAAGTGACACAGTAAGTGTGAGGGGGTCAGGGTGACAGTGATGATGTAAGTGTGAGGGGGAGAAGCGAGTAGTGATGCAGGAAGTGTGAGGGGCTCATATTGATAGTGATGCAGCAAATGTGAGTAGTCAGTCTGTAGTGATGCCGTAATAGTGAGGGGGTCGGTGTGACAGTGACGCAGTAAGTGTGAGAGGGTCAGGGTGACAGTGACGCAGTCAGTGTGAGGGGGTCAGTGTGACAGTGACGCAGTATCTGTGAGAGGCTCAGGGCGATAGTGACGCATTAAGTGTGAGGGGGCCAGGGTGATAGTGATTCCGTAATTTGTGAGGGGGTAAGGTTGATCGGGAGGCTATAAGTGAGTGGGGTCAGTCTGATAGCGTCGCAGTAAATGTGAGAGTTCAGTCTATAGTGATCCAGTCAGAGTGAGGGTGTCAGGGTGATATTGAGACAGTAAGTGTGTGGAGGTCAGGCTGATAGTGACGCAGTAAGTGTGAGGGGCCAGGCTGATAGTGACGCAGTAAGTGTGAGTAGGTTCAGCTGATAGTGACGTAGTAAGTGTGTGGCGTCCAGATGATAGTGACGAAGTAAGTTTGAGGGGAGTCAGGGTGGCAGTGATGCAGTAAGTGTGAGAGTGAGACGCTAGTCGTGATGCAGAAAGTGTGAGGGGCTCAGTCTGACAGTGATGCAGTAAATGGGAGATGTCAGTCTGTAGTAATGCAGTAAGAGTGAGGGGGTCGGAGTGACATTGACACAGTGTGAGGCGGTCAGTCTGATAGTGATGCAGTAAGTGAGAGTGGGCAGTCTATAGTGATGCAGTAAGAGTAAGGGGGTCAGGGTGACAGTGATGCAGTAAGAGTGAGGGGTCCATGGTGAGAGCGATGTGGTAAGTGTGTGAGAGAGAGAGGCTGGCAGTGACGCAGTAATTGTGAGGGGGTCAGGTTGATAGTGACATAGTCAATGTGGGGGTGTTAGGGTGATAGTGACACAATAAGTGTATGGGGTTCAGCGTGATAGTGACACAATGTGATTGGTTGAAGTGACAGTGACGCAGTAAGTGTGAGGGGATCAGGGTGACAAGGATGCAGTAAGTGTGAGGGGGTCAGGGTGACAGTGATGCAGTAAGTGTGAGGGGTTCAGGGTGATAGTAACACAGAAAGTGTGAGGGTGTCAGTGTGACAAGGATGCAGTAAGTGTGAGTGGGTAAGGGCGATAGTGACATAGTCAGTGTGGGGGTGTTAAGATGATAGTGTCGCAGTAAGCTTGAGGGGTTTTCAGGTTGATAGTGACGGAGTAAGTGTGAGGGGTCAGGCAGATAGTGACGCACTAAGTGTGAGGGGGTCAGGGTGATAGTGACACAGTCAGTGTGAGAGTTCAAGCTGATAGTGACACAGTAAGTGTGAGGAGGCAGGCTGATAGTGATGCAGTATGTGTGAGGGTGTCAGGGCGATAGTGACAAAGGAAGTGTGTGGGGTCAGTCTGATAGTGACGCAGTAAATGTGAGTGGCCAGTCTATAGTGATGCAGTAAGCGTGACAGTGTCAGGGTGATAGTGACGCAGTAAGTGTGATGAGGTCTGGGTTTCAGTGACGCATTAAGTATGAGGGGGTCAGGGTGATAGTGACACGGTAAGTGTGAGATGGTTAGGGTGACCAAGACGCAGTCAGTATGGGGTGTCAGGGTTACTGTGATGGAGTGAGTATAAGGGAGTCAGTGTGACGGTAATGAAGTAAGTGTGAGGGTGTCAGTCTGACAGATATGGAGTGAGTGTGAGAGGATCAGTGTGACGGTGATGGAGTGAGTGTGAGGTTGTCTTTATGACTGTGATGGAGTGACTATGACGGGGTCCGTGTGACGGTGATGGTTTAGGTGTTAGGGCGTCAGGGATACAGATATGAAGTGAGTGTGAGGGGTCAAGGTGTCATTGAGGGCGTGAGTGTGGGGGATCAGGGTGACAGTGATGGAGTGAGTGTGAGGGGGTCAGGGTGATGGTGATGGAGTGAGTGTGAGGGGATCAGGGTGACAGTGATGGAGTGAGAGTGAGAGGGTCAGGGTGATGGTGATGGAGTGAGTGTGAGGCGGTCAGGATGACGGTGATGGAGTGAGTGTGAGGGTGTCCGGTTAACGGTAATAGAGTAAGTGTGAGGGGAGCAGAGTGACAGATATGGAGTGAGTGTGAGAGGGTCAGTGTGACAGTGATGAAGTGAGTGTGTGGTTGTCTTTTTGACTGTGATGGAGTGACTATGACGGTGTCCGTCTGACGGTGATGGATTGGGTGTTAGGGCGTCAGGGATACAGATATGGAGTGAGTGTGAGGGGGTCAAGGTGTCATTGAGGGTGAGAGTGTGAGGGGACCAGGGTGACAGTGTAGGAGTGAGTGTGAGCGGGTCAGGGTGATGGTGAAGGAGTGAGTGTGAGGGGATCAATGTGACAGTGATGGAGTGAGTGTGCATGGGGCAATTTCCTCGTGATAGAGTGATTGTCAGTGGGTCCGGGTGACTGTGATGGAGTGAGTGCGAGGAGGACAAGGTGTCAGTGATGGAGTGAGTGTGAGGAGGTCAGGGTGAGTGTGATGGAGTGAATGTTAGGGTGTCGGATGACGGTGTTGGAGTGAGTGTGGGAGGGGCAGTGAGGCAGTGATCCAGTGAGTGTGAGGGGGTCAGGGTGATGGTGATGGAGTGAGTGGGAGGCTGTCAGGTGACGGTGATGGAGTGAGTGTGAGGGGGTCAGGGTGATGGTTATGGAGTGAGTGTGAGGGGGTACCTTTGACAGTGATGCAGTCAGTGTGAGAGGCTTGGGGTGGAAGTGACGCCGTAAGTGTGTGGGTATCAGGGTGCCAGTGACACAGTAAGTGTGGGATGGTCAGAGAGATAGTGACCTGGTAATTTTGAGGGGTCAGGGTGATAGTGATGCAGTAAGTGTGTGGTGTCAGGGTGATAGTGACACAGTTAGTGTGAGCGGATGAGTGTGATAGTGACATGTATGTGTGAGGGTTTCAGGGTGACAGTAACGCAGTAACTGTGAGCGGGCCATGGTGACATTGATTGAGTAAGTGTCAGAGAACAGAGAGATAGTGACGTGGTAATTGTGAGGGGCCAGGGTGATAGTGACGAGTAAGTGTGAGGGGGTCAGGGTGATATTGATGCAGTAAGTGTGAGGTGTCAGGGTGTTAGTGACACAGTAAGTGTGGGATGGTCAGAGAGATAGTGACCTGGTAATTTTGAGGGGTCAGGGTGATAGTGATGCAGTAAGTGTGTGGTGTCAGGGTGATAGTGACACAGTAAGTGTGAGGGGATGAGTGTGACAGTGACACAGTAAGTGTGAGGGTTTCAGGGTGACAGTTACGCAGTAACTGTGAGCGGGTCAGGGTGATATTGACTGAGTAAGTGTCAGAGAGCAGAGAGATTGTGAGGGGTAATTGTGAGGTGTCAGGGTGATAGTTACACAGTAAGTGTGAGGGGGTCAGGGTGACAGTGACACAGTAAGTGTGAGGGGGTCAGGGTGATCATGACGCAGTAAGTTTGAGGGGTCAGGCTGATAGTGTCGTGTTAAGTGTGAGGGAGTTAGTCCATAGTGACGCAGTAAGGGGGAGGGTGTCAGGCTGATAGTGACACAGTCAGTGTGAGGGGTTCAGGGTGACACTGAAGTGGTAAGTGTGAGTGAGAGAGGCTGGCGCTGACGCAGTCAGTGTGAGGGGGTCTGGTTGACTGTGACGCAGTAACTGTGAATGGGTCAGGGTCATATTGATGCAGTATGTGTGAGGGGGCCAGGGCATAAGTGACGCAGTAAGTGTGATGGGGCCAGGGTGATTGTGATGCAGTAAGTTGTGAGGTGGTAAGGTTAATCGGATGCAGTAAGTGTGTGGGGTCAGTCTGATAGTGACGCAGTAAATATGAGTGGTCAGTCTATATGATGCAGTAAGAGTGAGGGGGTTCAGGGTGATATTGACGCAGTAAGTGTGAGGAGGTCATGGTGACAGTGACGAAGTAAGTGTGAGGGAGTCAGGCTGATAGTGACGCAGTAAGTGTGAGGTGTTCAGGGTGACACTGACACAGTAAATGTGAGGGAGAGAGGCTGGCATTGACGCAGTAAGTGAGGGGGGTCAGGCTAATAGTGACGCATAGGTGTGTGAGGGTGTTAGGATGATAGTGTTAGAGTTAATTTGTGGGGTGCAGGTTGATAGTGTCGCTGTAAGTTTGAAGGGGTAAAGTTGATCGTGATGCAGTAAGTATGTGGGGTCAGTCTGATAGTGATGCAGTAAATGTGAGTGTTCATTCTGTAGTGATGCATTAAGAGTGAGGTGTTAGGGGTGACAGTGTCACAGTAAGTGTGAGGGTGTCAGAGTGACAGTGACGCAATCAGTGTGAGGGTGTCAGGATGATAGTGACGCAGTGTGAGGGGGTCAGGGAGATAGCGAGGCAGTAAGCATGAGGGGGTCAGGGTGACAGTGATGCAGTAACTGAGAGGGGGTCAGGGTGATAGTGACGCATTAAATGTGGGGGGGTCAGGACGATAGTGATGCAGTAAGTGTCATGGGGTCAGGGTGATAGTGATGCAGTAAGTTGCGAGGGGGTAAGGTTGATCGGGATGCAGTAAGTGTGTGCAGTCAGTCTGATAGTGTCGCAGTAAATGTGAGTGGTCAGTCTATAGTGATGCAGTAAGAGTGAGGGTGTCAGGGCGATATTGACGCAGTAAGTGTGAGGAGGTCAGGGTGATAGTGACGCAGTCAGTGTGATGGGTTCAGGGTGATAGCGACGCAGTATTGTGAGGTGGTCCGCCTGATAGTGAAGCTGTAAGTGTGAGGGGGCAGGCTGATAGTGATGCAGTAAGTGTGAGTAGGTTCAGCTGATAGTGACGTAGTAAGTGTGTGGGGTCCGGCTGATAATGACGAAGTAAGTGTAAGGGGTCAGGGTGACAGTGATGCTGTAAGTGTGAGGAGGAGATGCTAGTAGTGATTCAGAAGTGTGAGGGGCTCAGTCTGACAGTGATGTAGTAAATGTGAGTTGTCAGTCTGTAGTGATGCAGTAAGAGTGAGGTGGTCGGGGTGACAGTGAAACAGTAAGTGTGAGGGGGGACAGGGTGACAGTGACACAGTACGTGTGGGGGGTGTCATTGTGTCAGTGACACAGTTAGTGTGAGGAGTCAGTGTGATAGTGACCCAGTAATTGTGAGGGGTTCAGGGTGACAGTGACGCAGTAAGTGCGAGGGGGTCAGAGAGATAGTAACGCAGTAAGTGTGAAGGGGTCAGGGTGATAGTGTTGCAGGAACTGTGAGGGGGTCAGGGTGACAGTGACGCAGTAAGTGTGGGGGTCAGGGTGACAGTAACGCAGTAAGTGTGAGGGGGTCATGGTGATAGTGACGCAGTCAGTGTGAGGGGATCAAATAATAGTGACGCAGTAAGTGTGAGGTGTTCAGGGTGATACTGATACAGTAAGTGTGAGGGAGAGTTGCTGGCATTGACGCAGTAAGTGTGAGGGGATCAGTCTAAGAGTGACACATAGGTGTGTGGTGGTGTGAGGATGATAGTGATAGAGTTAATGTGTGGCGTTCAGGTTGATAGTGTCTCTGTAAGTGTGAGGGGGTAAAGTTGATCATGATGCCGTAAGTGTGTGGGGTCAGGTTGATAGTGATGCAGTAAATGTGAGTGGTCAGTCTGTAGTGTTGCAGTAAGAGTGAGGTTTTAGGGGAGACACAGTAAGTGTGATGGGGTCATAGTGACAGTGACGCAGTCAGTGTGAGGGGGTCAGGGTGATAGTGACGCAGTGTGAGGGGGTCAGCGTGATAGTGACGCAGGAAGTGTGAGTGGGTCAGGGTGATAGCGAGGCAGTAAGTGTGAGGGGGTCAAGGTGATAGGGACGCAGTAGGTGTGAGGCGAACTGGCTGATCGTGACAGAGTCAGTTTGAGGGGCAAAACTGATAGTGATGCAGTAAGTGTGAGGGGGGTCCAGCTGATAATGACGCAGTAAGTGTGAGAGGGTCCGGCTTATAGTGACGCAGTAAGTGTGCGGGAAAATGGTTGATCATGATCCAGTAAGTGAGAGGCGGTAAGGTTGATCGTGATGCAGTAAGTGAATGGGGTCCGACTGATAGTGACGCAGTAAGTGTAAGGGGGAGACGCTAGCAGTGATGCAGAAAGTGTGAGGGGATCAGGGTGATAGTGACACAGTCATTGTGAGGGAGTCAGGTTACAGTTACGCAGTAAGTGTGAGGGGGTCAGGGTGACAGTGTTGCTGTAAGTGTGAGGGGGCGCAGGGTGGTAGTGACGCAGGTAGTGTGAGGCATTGTAGGGTGATAGTGAAGCAGCAAGTGTGAGGTCGTCAGGGTAATATTGATGCAGCAAGTATGAAGGGGTCAGGGTAATAGTGATGCAGTAAGTGTGAGGGAGTCAGGGTGATAGTGGTGCAGGAAGTATGAGGAGGTATGGATGATCGTGACGCAGGAAGTGTAAGGGGGTCAGGGTGACAGTGATGCAGTAAGTGTAAACGGAAGAGGTTGTTTGTGATGCAGTCAGTGTGAGGGGGTCCAGTTGATAGTGACACAGTTAGTGTGAGGGGGTCAGGGTGATAGTGATGTAGTGTGAGGGGTTCAGGCTGATAGTGATGCAGTAGTGATGGGGCCAGCTTGATAGTGATGCAGGAAGTGTGATGTGTTCAGGATGACACTGACACTGTAAGTGTGAGGGAGAGAGGTTGGCAGTGACACAGTAAGTGTGGGGGTATCAGGCTAATAGTGATGCCGTAAGTGTGTTAGGATGTTAGGATGATAGTGATAGAGTTAGTGTGTGGGGTTCAGGTTGTTAGAGTCGCAGTAAGTGTGAGGCGGTAAGGTTGATCATGATGCAGTAAGTGTGGGTTCTGGCTGATAGTGACGCATTCAGTGTGAGGGGGAGACGCTAGTAGTGATGCAGAAAGTGTGAGGGGGGTCAGGGTGACAGTGACACAGTGAGTGTGAGGGAGTCAGGGTGACAGTGACGCTGTAAGAGTGGGGGCGCAGGGTGATAGTGACGCAGGTAATGTGAGGGGACACAGGGTGATAGTGAAGCAGTAAGTGATAGGTGGTCAGGGTGATATTGATGCAGCACGTGTGAGGGGTCAGTCTGATAGTGATGCAGTAGGAGTGAGGGAATCAGGGTGATATTGATGCAGTAAGTATGAGGGGGTCAGGATGATCATGATGCAGTAAGTGTTAGGGGGTCAGGGTTACAGTGACGCAGTATGTGTAAAGGGAAGAGGCAGTTAGTGATGCAGTAAGTGTGAGGGGGTCCAGATGGTTGTGACACAGTTATTGTGAGGGGGTAAGGGGGATAGTGACACAGTCAGTGTGATAGTGACGCAGTGTGAGGGGATCAGGGTGATAGTGAAGCAGCAAGTGTGAAGGTTCAGTCTGATAGTGATGCAGTAAGTGTGAGTGATCGGTCTATAGTGACGCAGTAAGTGTGAGCGGGCAGTCTGATAGTGATGCAGTAAGAGTGAGGGGTTCATGGTCATCGCAACGCAGTAAGTGTGTGACAGAGACGCTGGCAGTGACGCAGTAACTGTGAGGGGGTCAGGTTGATAGTGACACAATCAGTGTGGGGATGTTAGGGTGATAGTGACACAGTAAGTGTATGGGGTTCAGCGTGATAGTGACATAGTGTGAATGGGTCACAGTGACAGTGACGCAATAGGCGTGAGGGGGCTCAGGGTGATAGTGACAGAGTAAGTTTGAGGGGGTCAGGGTGACAGTGACGCAGTAAGAGTGAGTGGTTCAGGGTGACACTGACGCGGCAAGTGTGCGGGAGAGAGGTTGGCAGTGACGCAGTAAGTGTGAGGGGGTCAGGCTAATAGAGACACAGTCAGTTTGGTGGTGTTAGGGTGATAGTGTCACAGTAAGTGTGACAGGATCAGAGCGATAGTGACACAGTAATTGTGAGGGGGCCAGGGTGATAGTCATGCAGTAAGTGTGAGGGGGAAAGGTGGATCAGGATGTGTGGGGTCAGTCTGATAGTGACGCAGTAAGTGTGTGGAAGTCAAGGTGACAGTGACGCAGTAAGTGTGAGGGGTCAGGCTGATAGTGATGCAGTAAGTGTGAGGGGGTCCAGCTCATAGTGACGTTGTAAGTGTGTGGGGTCCAGCTGATAGTGACGCAGTAAGTGTGAGGTGGTCAGTGTGACAGTAACGCAGTAAGTGTAAAGGGAAGATATTGTTTGTGATGCAGTAAGTGTGAGGGGGTCGGGGTGACATTGACGCAGTGTGAGGGGGTCAGTCTGATAGTGATGCAGTAAGTGAGAGTGGGCAGTCTATAGTGATGCAGTAAGAGTGAGGGGTCAGGGTCACAGTGATGCAGTAAGAGTGAGGGGTTCATAGTGATAGCGATGCAGTAAGTGAGAGAGAGAGAGGCTGGCAGTGACCCAGTAATTGTGAAGGGGTCAGGTTGATAGTGATACAGTCAGTGTGGGGGTGTTAGGGTGATAGTGACACAGTAGGTGCATGGCGTTCAGAGTGGTAGTGACACAGTGTGAATGGGTCACGGTGACAGTGACGCAGTAAGTCTGAGGGGGCTCAGGGTAATAGTGATAGAGTAAGTGTGAGGGTGTCAGGGTGACAGTGACGCAGTAAGTGTGAGGGGATCAGGGTGACAAGGATGCAGTCAGTGTGAGGGGTTCAGGGTGACAGTGATGCAGTAATTGTGATGGGTACCGGGTGATAGGGACACAGAAGCTGTGAGTGGGTCAGGGTGACAAGGATGCAGTAAGTGTGAGGGTGTCAGAGCGATAGTGGCATAGTCAGTGTGGGCCTTTTAGGGTGATAGTGTCGCAGTAAGTGTGAGGGGGTCAGGGTGATATTGACGCAGTAAGTGTGAGGGGTCAGGCTGATAGTGACACAGTAAGTGTGTGTGTTCAGGCTGATAGTGACGCAGTAATTGTGAGGGATTCAGGGTGAATCTGACGCGGTAAGTGTGAGGGAGAGAGGCTGGCAGTGACGCAGTAAGTGTGAGGGTGTCAGGCTAATAGAGACACAGTCAGTTTGGGGGTGTTAGGGTGATCGTGTCACAGTAATTGTGACAGGGACAGGGTGATAGTGACAGAGTAAGTGTGAGTGGTAAGGCTGATAGTAACGCAGTAAGGGTGAGGTGGTCAGGGCGAAATTGACGCAGTAGGTGTGAGGGGGCCAGGGTGATAGTGATGCAGTAAGAGTGAAGGGGTCAGGCTGATCGTGACGCTGTAAGTGTGAGGGGGTCAGGGTGACAGTGATGCAGTAAGTGTGAGAGGGAGACGCTAGTAGTGATGCAGAAAGTGTGAGGGGCTCAGCCTGATCGTGATGCAGTAAGTGTGAGTGGTCAGTCTATAGTGATGCAATAAGAGTGAGGACTCAGGGTGACAGTGATACAGTAAGTGTGTGCGGGATCATGGTCTCCGTGACACAGTCAGTGTGAAGAGTCAGCGTGATAGTCACGCAGTCATTGTGAGGGGGTCATGGTGACAGTGACGCAGTAAGTGTGAAGGGATCAGAGAGATAGTGACGCAGTAAGTGTGAGGGGGTCAGGTTGATTGTGACGCAGGAACTGTGAGGGAGTCAGAATGACAGTGACACAGTGAGTGTGAGGGGGACAGGGTGACAGTGACGCAGTAACTGTGAGGGAGACAGGGTGAGAGTGACGCAGGAACTGTGAGGGGGTCAGGGTGACAGTGACACAATAAGTGTGTGGGGGGCAGGGTGAAAGTGACGCAGTAAGTGTGAATGGTTCAGGGTGACAGTGTGCTGTAAGTGTGTGGGGTCCAGCTGATAGAGACGCAGCAAGTGTGATTATGCCAGGGTGACAGTGATGCAGTAATTGTGCGGGGGAGACGCTAGTAATGATGCAGAAAGTGTGAGGGGCTCAGTCTGATAGTGACGCAGTAGGTGAGAGTGTGCCCTGCTCGTAGTGAAGCTGTAAATGCGAGGGGGTCAGCGTGATAGTGTCGCAGTAAGTGTGAGTCAGGGTGATAGTGACGCAGTAAGTGTGAGGGGGTCAGGATGATCATGGCACCGTCAGTGTGAGGGGCTCAGTGTGACAGTGACACAGTAAGTGTGAGGTGGTCAGGGTGACAGTGATACAGTATGTGTGAGGGGGTCAGGGTGACAGTGAGTCAATAAATGTGAGGGGGTCCGGGTGACAGTGACGCAGGAAGTGTGAGGAGGTCAGGGTGACAGTGAGTCAGTAAGCATGAGGGGTCAATGTGATAGTGACACAGTAAGTGTGAGGGATTGAGGCTTGTAGTGATGCAGTAAGTGTGATTATGCCAGGGTGATAGTGATGCAGTAAGTGCGAGGGGCTCAGTCTGATATTGACGCAGTAGGTGTGAGTGTGTCCAGCTCGTATATAGCTGTAAGTGTGAGGAGGTCAGGGTGATAGTGACACAGATAGTGTGAGGATGAACCTGTTGATAGTGAAGCAGTAACTCTGAGGTTTCTCTCTGACTGAATCTCCCTCCCTCCTATCCCTCCCTCTCTGACACACGCTGTCTCCCGATCCTTACCTCTCCCTCTGGCCCAGAGACTGGGGGGGGGGGGGGGGGGGTCGGTGGTGAGGCTGCATGTGGGGGCGTTGGGGTGAGATGGGGTAGGAAGCGAAAATGGGATAGAGACTGAATTGTGGGAGGGAGACATGGTCAGCAGGAGAGTGAGAGTGAGCGGGAGGGGGAGAGGGAAGAGTGGAGGCAGGTGGAGAAACCAGGGTTTGGGTGTTCGTGTGAGGGAGGGGGATGAGGAAGAGTGAAAGGGAGAGATGGTGAGCAAGAGTGAGTTTGCAGAGAGAGAGAGAGGGAGAAATGTGGAGAAAGATTGGGGAGAGGAAAGGGGAGACAAGGTTGGAGTGGAAGGGGACAGAGGGAGTTAAACACAGCTCCTGAGCTCAGGGCCCGGTGCCCTCCCCTTCCCTGAGGACCAGGACTTGAGGCTGAGCCCGTCTCTCTCCAGCTCAGCTTCTCCAACACAAAGACACACAACAACATCGTTCACTCTGCTGCTCGGCACGCTTTCATCAACATTTTTATTGTTTACAAATGGAAGTGATGGATACAGTCAGTGAGATGGTGCCTTTTCTCACTGGCCCCTCAGTTGTGAGAAACGTTGAAATATTTCACTGTAATCCCCCTGTGGAATAAGGATGGACAAACCAGCGCTCCCCTCAGTCTGTTCCCATAGCGACAGGCTGCTCCATCGCTGAAACACAGAACTGAAATGAGAAAATCCCGGATGGATTGATTAATGATGGAATTTGATTGATGGATGGATTTGGGTGAAGGGATATTTCAGCACATTCTTCAGCTGCTGCCTGAACTTAGTTTGGGTCACGGCATAAATCGCGGTGTTTGTGCAGCAACTGAGGAGCTGCAGCATGAAGCCCAATTCCCGCAGAAAGCGATGGAGAATCACAGGGGTATCCACAATCTGCCTCATCCTTGCCCATATAGAAAACAGCATTAACATTGACCATAACAGGATGAAATTGGCCGAGATCACAAACAGTAAAATGATGGATTTTTTTCGGTTTCTCATTTCAGTGTCAGACTGATCGTCCCCATTGCTGTGAGCGCGGAGTCTCCTGCGGGCTCTGCTGGTCACTAAAATGTGTCTGACGGTCAGAACATTGAGCAACAGAATCAGGAGAAATGGGACACACGGGGTTACGAGGTAGTGGAGGAACTCGATTGTGACCCAGACACTGGAGAATACAACAGCGGTTGGTGCAGCACAAAACCAGGGGGAGTTCATCAGCCAATACCAAGCCGTGAGCATAAAATACCAGAAAATGTTCTTTAAACAGCTCAGCACAGTCAATGCTCCCAGAACCATAGCCGCCGTTTTCTCACTGCAATATTTACTTTTCAGCTTCTGGCAACAAATGGCCACAAATCGATCAAAGGTGAAAGTGACGGTGAACCAGACAGAACAGTCAGTGGCTGCATAAAGCAGGACGGCGTGGATATTACACATGGGGACGGAGTACAGGAAATAAAACTGTTCCGGATAAACAATGGGAATGTGTCTCAGGATCAGGTCGAGGATAATGACCAGGAGATCCGCCGCTGCCATGGCCCCCAGATAACGTCTGATACAGGGAGACAATCCACAATCTTTATAAAGCAGGACGTAGATGGTCACTACGTTAACTGTGAGGAAGGAAAACAAACCCATTATCCATCAGCCTGAAGGCAAAGGGACCCGTTTGATCGGGGACCCAGTGAGATTTTCAAATGTGTCCCTGTATTCCGGGATTTATTAAAATAATTGGAGCAGGAATAACAAATGGGAAGGTCTGAATTACCGACGAAAATGTGACATAAATCACAAGAAACCCTCCATCCCCAAACACACAGAGACACATCCATAAGGACAGATGGTTTCTAGAACATTCCCACACTTCCGACCACTCGAGAGCAGACACAGGTCACTCCTTCCCAGTTCCTAATACGGAGGGTGGAATCGTTGCTGTCCTGAAGGATTCTATCCCAGTTCCATGAAGACAAACGGAGTTTGAGTATTTTGGTCTAAATTGTGGTTGAACCTGTGTCGTGAAGAAATGTAAATGCGGGGAAAATGTATACCCCCTTTAACTGCCTGAGAGGCCTTCGGAACAGTGTCTCCTTCTCCCTGGAACGAGATCTCTTCCCTCGGCTTCTTATCGTTTGTTCAGTTCACTGCCGACCGTGTGTTCACAAACAATGTCAGGGGACAGAACGTTCCGGGGAATGTCAGTTATAGAATGTCGGGGGCAGAATATTCCGGGGAATGGCAGTTGTGGGATGGCAGTTGTAAAATTTCAGGTACAGACCTTTCTAGGGAATGTCAGTTATAGAATGTCGGGGACAGAACATTCCGGCGAATGACAGTTATAGAATGTCGGGTACAGAACGCTTCGTGGAATGTTAGTTATAGAATGCTTGGGACAGAAAGTTTCAGGGAACTCCTTGCCCTGTCCATCACTTCCCCCCCCCCCCCCCCACCGCATCCACCCCACCAACATGATATACTGTGCACAGGCTACATATTCATCCAGCACGGGGAGCTGCACTGACCACATCATTGCATTATCTATAAACATCAAACAGATAGTCTATTCACCACAGCGACCTGTGCAATGATCATCCGTGAATTAATCTGCAAACTTGGAGTAGTTACCCTCCCCTCATGTTGAGCTGTGTAACCCACCCCAGTGCATTGCTCAGTAACATTGTGTTAGATCACTGCCCAGTGTGGGGAAACTTGCAGCCCACCCTGGAAGTGACAGGATGTGCAGCTCCCACCGTCAGTTTTACTGCACCTCGGATGCTGCCTGAACTGCTGAGCTTTTCCAGCACCACACTAATGTACACTCTGGTTTCCAGCATCTGCAGTCATTGCTTTTACACAGCTCCCTATCTCCATTGTGCCACGAGAAGGGGGTGCCATGGGTGTGAACATCACTGCCAGAGAAAGATGGCGAGGGGATCAGTTTAAATATCACCACATGGGAGGGTTTGGGAAATAGACAGAGACGGGGAGATTGAGAGACAGTGTCATGGAAGGATATGTTCCCAGGTTGCAGAATACTGAAATGTAGACACTTCGATAGCATCCTGTAACATGAGCCAGTCTTCCCAGGAAAGATGGGAAAAAGGGAGATTGGTGTGAGGTCAGATGAGCATTTGTTCTGCATCTTTGTAACTGGAAGTGGTTTCAACAGAATCTATGACTCATTGGGCAGATTCTAACAATAATTTATTTTTATTTGATTTTCCTTGAGTGTGACAGAGGGATTGTCTGTACGAGGCTGAGTTAATTTCCTGGTGCTATCGCATCGAACTCATCGCATTGACTACCCACCCCACCCCATGGTGTCCCTCTCATTCAATACCAGCCCGAATCTCCCACCCATCATGACTGGCGGTACTCTGCATCGCCTGGGTACCCCTGGATATTCCGACCATGGCACTTGCACCACGGTTTGTTGACAGGGCACGGAGGTCCTTGTGGATGTGCTAGTACAGAGGGGGTCATTCTTTTCCCAGAGAGGGCCACACCACCAGACCTAGTGAAGATGGTCTGAGCTCACCATCCAGCTCAATGCAGTATCTGCGGTCTGAGAAAATGTCCAGCAATACAGGACAAGCACCAATAACCTTCACTGCTCTGTCAGAATAAGTGTCACCGTATTCTCTCTCCTCCCTCACACTCATTGTGTATCTGTTATAGCACCGACCCCTGAACAAGGCTCATGCTCACCACTCTCACTGCTGCATGCAGCACATTCCGCCCTCTCTTCCTTCCACTTTACTCCCCCCCACAGTAATAACATTGCCTGGAGACAACACTGTGGGACTGACTCCCTTGAGCCCCCTCACCATGACCCCTTCCCCACCTACACTAGCATTAACAGCAAGGCCACCCACTCCCACCGTCCCTCCCTCCCTCCCTTTCTCGCATTCCATGAGAAACAGCCTGGAATAGACAGAAAGGGCCTAGCCGGGTGTTGGAGTGTCCGATATCCGTTTCCTCACCCCCTCCCCCCACCATGTGGAGAGGACCCTGATAGCTGCCGGAGAGGACAGGGACGACCCGTGTGGAGATTCTGAAACATCCACGTCCCACCGACCGATTAAGGAGCAATGTACAGTGAAGGGCAATTCTCACTTGAAATCCACTGGCAGCTCCGTTTCCCCCTGGAACAACTTAGAAACTCTGGCCCTGATGCCATCTGCCTTTTGTGTCGCTCTGATACAAATGGAATCCCCACGGTCTCGGTGGGCAGGAGGGTGGGCTCACAACACATCATCACCACCACCTCCCAGCAAGGGAGCACGGAGTCTCCCTCCTACACCTCCTCCTGTAAACAGCTCAGATATTGAAACTGATCCGTGATAGTTAGATAGTTACTGCTTTCCCCACTTCTCCTGACATCGTCAATAACCTGTGATCATATAAACCTAGCGATCTCTGCTCCTGCACCTCATTTATAATGGCACAGCCTGTTTTAAAATGACTTTCATTGTCCTTCCTACCTAAGTGCATCACCTCACACTGGTCAGAACTGATCCCCATCTGCCATAAACCTGAACACTACACCAACGTATGATTGTCCTGTTAGAGTTCCACACTGTCCTCTATAGACTTTAGAGTTCTTCCAGGTTCGGTGCCATTTACAAACATTGAGATTGCCATAGCATCACAGTCCCCATGAGACAACTGAAATCCTGAAATACTCACGAGTGTGAGCAAGTGAAATACTGATATATTCCCATGAACAGAGTCGAATAATGACATGCTGTCAATGGAGCAACAAAAATCCTGACACGTACGAGGCAGAGTAGATTAAATATTGACAAACCACAGAGCAAGAGAAATCCGGATAGACTCCACTTATCTGTATTCATCAGGGGATAATGTGATGAAGTTGAAAGTGTGTACTGTACTTATAAGAGAGGGTGAATGCTGTTCTGAACTGAGAGCTTACAAGCACCTGTGATATGAGAGAATGGCAAACACAGAAACAGTATATTGCTATAGTGTTGGAGTCAGGTAATAAGCAGAAAAGTAAGATGGTCCCAGAGTTGTGAATTGTTGATGTAAAATGTTCACTTTCAGAGTGAAAAAATAAACTGATGTTTTTATTTAAATAGTGGAATTTGGGAGTTCTCTGCTACTCATATTTTAACAGTTTACGAGACGAATTGAGCACTTCTTTATGTTTAGTTTAAGTTACCAGATGAGCTTCACGCCATGCCCTAATCATTCCCGTGTGTGTCTCTGTGTGTCTCTGTGTGGGGCAGGTCTGGCAGTCTCTGTGGTGCTAAAAGTGATGCAATGTCACCCTCTGCTGGCCTTCCCACGCCACTGCACAGGCATTGGCAGAGGGTGAAAACCATCATTCAGAGAGGGGGAGGGAGAGGGCAGCTGGTCACGGCACCATCCAAACTGATGTCTTATCCATGTACTGATCTAAATTTCCTTTAAACGTTGTAACTGTCCCTGCTTTCACCAATTCCTTTGGAAGTGCATTCCACACACAAGCCAAATTCTGTCGAAAATATTTAACGCTCGTGACTTTTGTAAATCTTTTTCCTCACACCTTAAGATATCCCTCAGTTTTGAATCCCCAACTCGAGGGAAAAGACATAAGCCCTTCAGGTTATCTGTACCCTTCACTATTTGATAATCCTCTGTAAAGGTACCCCTTAATCTCATACTCTCCACTGAAAAAAGTCCCAGCCTACACAGCCTCTCCTTATAGCTCACTCCCTCCATTCCCAGCGACATCCAGCATCCTCTCCAGCTTAATAATATCAAGGTTAATAATATCAAAGTGAATTCTCAAGGTATTTCCTAAGGGTAGGGGAGTCCAAAACTAGAGGACATGAGTGAGAAAACATTTAAAAGTGACCTAAAGGGCAGCTTTTTCACCCAGAGGGTGGTGTGCCTATGGAATGAGCGGGCAGGGTGACCGGACTGGACACAGTATGCCAGAAGTGGTCTCACCAATATCCTGTACAACCTCAACATGACGTCCCAATTCCGATACTCAAAGGTCTGACGATTGAAGATAAGTGTGTTAAACACCTTCTTAACCACACTATCTGTATGAGATGCATTTTTAAAAGAATTATACCTGACGGCCTAGGTCTCTGTCCTACAACACTGCCAAAGACCCTACTTTTAATTGTATAGATCCTTCTCTTATTTGATTTACCAAATCCAATACCTCACATTAATCCAAACTAAACTCCATCTGCAACCCATCAGCCCAGTGTGTGATATTACTGCTACCTCACCCTCCCCCTTCAATTTTGAAATGCCCATCCCTCCACAGGAAGCCTGCACACTCCAGCCTTGATTTGCACAAAGACCCAGAGCTTGGTTTGCCTTGTGTGGTTAGGGGAGGAGGGACAGATTGCAGACACAGTCAGTGGGGTGGAGAGGCTGGGCAGTCATCACTGGCCTGGTATCATTTCATGGTTTTAGGAAGAATGCATTCACACGTTAGAAGTGGCTTAGAGTGATCGGTGTTTTGGGACCAGAAATTAAGCTCTTCCTTCGTCTCTGACGTTCCGTAATAAATATCGATTTGAGACCCTTCATTGGGCAGAGTCTGTCTGCAGGATTTCTGTCCCTAATATTGCAGTCTACAGATAATAGCACTTAAAGATGTTCATAGTTAATTTCGATAGTGTAGCCCGCACACTCAATATCCTACATTTGAGACAAATATCTTGCATTTGTTTAACAATGCAAAGTATTTTGTGCAGTTCAGTAATGGTAACCTGATTATAATAAATCCACACTGAGCTGAAAGTGAGCACTAAAATATGACTCAAAATCTGGGTATGGTAGTGTAATGGGTCGTGTCCCTGCCTCTGCGCCAGAACTTTGCATTTGATTCCAATTCCTGAACTTGTGTGGTAGTGTTCCTAGCTCTGGACTAGAAGGCCTGGATTCAACTCCTGCCTGTTGCAGAGGTATGTCACATCATGTCAGAACAGCCTGATGAACAAACACACAGGAGAATACTGTTACAGCTTTAGGAGTATTGGTGAGTGATGCTAGTCCCTACCTCCAAGCACAAAGGTCTAGGTGTAAACCTCACAGATGTATCTCGTGATACATCTGAACAAACTGCTTAAAATGGATTTAGAATTGTGACTTGATGGAGAAGGAAGAGGTGTCAGTATTGAATTTCAGAATTTAGGCCCGGGATAACTTAATGTACAGCTATTTGTGTTGATTGAAGTCACATTTCGCAGCAGCAAAGGATTATAAAATCAGAATGGTCATGGATAGGGTGAGTAGTCAGGGTTTTTCGCAGGTTAGGGGCGACCAAAACTAGAGGGCATTGGTAGTAAGCGAGAAGGGAAAGGATTTGATGAGGCCGAAAGTCACCTTTTCACACAGAGGGTGGTGTGCGTATGGAATGAGATGCCAGAGGACGTGGTGCAGCCTGGTACAACTACAACACTCAAAAGACATCTGGATGCTGACAGACCTGCCGAGCTTTTCCAGCAGTGTCTGTGTTTCTTTTAAAAATGCATTCAGTTTAACACAGGTATTCTGAATAAATAAAACATTTTATTTTTTAATGACGCAGGGCCATGCAAACATATTTCAAATCGACCAAGACCATTTTCTGCGAAGGGTATGGCTCTGTATATGACAGCAGCAATGATAAGAAATATGGAACAGGGAATGCGATGGAGATATAGTTTGGACAATGTACAAGGCGACCTCACATAGTCCAGTTTGGGAGAGCATGACATTATTGTGTGATTCAGCTCAGAGAGGGAGAATATGCAATCTGCCCGAGAAGGAATGGCGTATTGCACTCTCTCTCCTTCATTGTTCCTCATCACAGCAATGTGTGCAAGCTAAAACAAACTCTAAAGTCATCGTTACCATTCTTACTATTTTATAGAATTTTATGAGTGTGTGTGTGTGTGTGTGTGTTAGTGTCAGTGTTTTTAGAAAGAGAAATATTGATTCTATATTTGCAATACCCAAACAGTTTGCTACTCATCATTCCATCATAGTTTGAGTAATATTGCTCTGGATTATAAACGCATTGTTTTAGCAGGTTAAAGAAACTACCCCGACTTATTCCTAAGACTGACCCTGACCCAGTCTGAGACCAATATCACCAACCTGGTTACATTTAACATTTGTTGTGAGCAGTGGAGGAGTGGGACTAGAAAAGGAAACAGTGACCCAAAAAGGTGCAGAACTATAGACCGGTGAGCCTGATGTCAGTGGTGGGTAAGTTGTTGGATGGAATTCTGAGGGACAGAATTTACATACATTTGGGAAGGCAAGGGCTGATCGGGGTAGACAACGTGGCTTTCTGCATGGGAAATCATGTCTCATTAATTCGATTGAGTTTTTTGAAGAGGTGACAAAGAAGATTGTTTTAGGCAGTTTGGTAGACATTGTCTATATGGACTTCAGCAAGGTGTTCATTTAAAGAACAAAGAGCAAAGAAAATTTACAGCCCAGGAATAGGCCCTTCGCCCTCCAAGACTGAGCCGACCCAAATGTACTGTCTAAATCTGTCGGTCAATTCCGAAGCATCTGTCTCCCTCTGCTCCCCCCCGCCCCCTACTCATGCATCTGTCCAGACGCATCTTAAGTGAATCTACCGTGCCTGCCTCTACCACCTCTGCTAGCAACGCCTTCCAAACGCCCAACACCTTCTGTGGGAAGTATTTACAGCGTGTATTCCCCCCTAAACATCCCACCTCTCATTTTGAAAGCATGACCTCTCGTTATTGAATCCTTCACCCTGGGAAAAAGCTTGTCTGTATCCACACTGTCAATACCCTTCATGATTTTGTAAAACTCAATCAGGTCCCCCCTCAATCTCCTTTTTTCTAGTGAAAATAAACCTAACCTACTCAGCCTATCTCATAGCTAGTATTTCATTCTGATTGGTAGACAGATTAGTAAGTTTCAGTCACGTGGGATACTGAAGAAGCTAGTCACAATTGGTTTGAAGGAAGAGGTATACGTTTCAGACTGGAGGTTTGTGAGTGGCAGTGTGCTGTAAGAATCAGGACTGTGTACACTGCATTTCATCATTTATATAAAGGAGTTAGATGTGAATACTGGGGCCATAGTTAGTAGGTTTACAGATTACATCAGAAAGGCAGTGTAGTAGATTATGTCAGAATACGAGACCACAATTGGATGGGACAAAGGAGCAAGGAGTGACAGATGAAGTTTAATTAGATAAATACCAGATTTTGCAGTTTCGAAAGGCAAATCAGGACAGAAATTATACACTTTATGGTAAGGTCCTGGGGAGTGTTATGGAAAAAAGGGACATAGGGCTGAAGGTACATTGTTCCTTGAATGTGGAGTCGCAGGTAGACAGAGTGGTGCTGAACATATTTGGCACATTTGCCTTAATCATTCAGAGCATTGAGTATAGGAGTTGTGGTGTTATTTTGCATCTGTACAGGATGTTGGTGAGGCCATTTTTAGGAATGCTGCGTACAACTCGGTTTTCTGCAGAAATAACTTACACGCATATTCCAGTACTGTAGGTTTGAGCTGTCGAGAGAGGCTGATTAGTTTGAAGTGCTTTCTCCTGGAGTGTTAGAGGTTGATTGGTGACATTATTGAGGTTTATAAAACCACCAGGGGCATGGATATTCTGAACAGCCACGCTGTGCTCCCCAGGGCAGGGGAGTCCAGAACAAGAGAGCATGGGTTGGAGGGGAGAGGGCGATTAATTTAGAAAGGACCTGAAGATAAATATTTCACACAGAGAGTGGTGTGTGTACAGAAAGTGCTGTCAGAGGAAGTGGTGAAGGCGGTTACTATCGCACATTTAAAAAGTATCTGAAAGAGGAGGGATATTGGCCAAATGCTGGCAAATGGGACTGGATCAAATTTGATAACTGATCAGAGTGAACTGATTGGACTAACGGGTCTGTTTCCGTTCTGCATGACCCTCTCATTCGCTAAGAAGGATGACAAAAAATTCTGAAAGGACCTTTCAAGTCAGAATTCTCTTCACTGGAGGTTTATCGTGCCTCTATGTTCATATTGATTGAAAGCTGCGTTACGTAAATATTTGATAGAGAATTTAGTCATGGATAATGGGATGTAGACAGGAAAGTGGGGCTGAGTCCACAACATGATCAGCCACAATCTTACTGCCTGATGGAGAAGGCTCAAAGTGTCTAATGCCCCACTCCTGCTCGTCAGTCCCATGTTCCTGTGTTCTATTCAGCCCCTGAAACCTACTAGACAGGAGCAGTGGAGGCTACTTACCCCATACCCTGTTGCACAGAATCAGAGGAGACCATTCGGCTATTAAAGACTGTCCCACACGCTTTATGTTGATTTGGGAAATGTAATTGCAAAACCCAGGCTGGGTATGATCGAGGGCCCTCATCTCTCTTTACAGAGTTTCCCCTCTCTGCAACTTGTGCTTCATGTGTTGATCATGTTGTAGACCCAGATTCACTGTGAATACAGCCCATATACTTCACCCAACGATAGCTCACAAAATCCTCTCGGCTCCCTGTCTGCAACATTCAATAACAGAACATCCATGAAAATAACACCCAATAACTGTCCAATAACAGAATGGGAGAACGTCAGACACAGGGGCAGGTCATTCACTCCACAAGCCTACCTTGCCCTTCACTAAGATCGTGGCTGATCTGCTTGAGGTCTGAAATACTCTTTAATGCCCAATTCCTCATAGCCCTCACATCTCTGACAGGTCAATATCCACTTACTACCTATTCAAATACTTTCAATCATCTAGCTCCCCGAACACTCTTGGGAAGAGAAATCCTGACATTCAACACCACCTGTTTGAGGAAAACACTTGCTGCTCCTGTATCATGGCTTATTGATATGAACAAAAGAGGCTGATACAAGGGTTCAGGTAAAAATGACTGGCCCTGATATCAAGGCAGTGGTTCACTTTTGTTGACATCAAGGAGCTGAACAAAACTGGACTTAATGGAAATCAGAGTAAACTCTCCAGTGTTTGGAATCAAACATGGCACAAAGGAAGATAGTCATCATCTCTGTCCTGGGTCACGTCTGTGGGAGATCCTCCGGGTAGCTTCCCCTTCACAAACAACTTCAGCTGCTTCATCAATGTCTCCCCGCCCCCACCCCCACCCCCACCCCCACCCTCCCCACCATAAGATCAGAAGTGAGCATGGTCACTGAATATTCCACAATGTTCAGAACACTTTATCCCCCATCAGTTCCTGAACTGGTCTGTGTCCCTGTACAGCAAGACCCAGACTCCATTGAGGCGCGCGCTGTTAAAGGGTTCATGGCATTCAGGTAACAGCACTGCCTGACACTGCACATTGCCACAGTGAAACAAGAGTTCATTCAGCACCTAACGCTGGTTTCGCAGGAATATAAGGAATCCATTCAGCCCATTGACACTATTGGAGAAGAACAGGGACAGGCCACTCAGTGCCTCCAGACGATTACTCAGGAAGAGAAGGAGTCTAATGTGATGGACAACACCAGAGCCCCTCGAAAATATTTGAAGACAGTAGCCTAGACTCTAATGCTTTCTTATTTTAAAGGAAATGTAAAGTGCCTGTTCTAGATGCAACGTGACTGGTCAAACTACTCGGTGGTAAGCAAAACGCCATTTATTTAAACACAAAAGATTAAATAATACCAAAGAAAGAGGAATTTAAAGTAAAATAATTCTATTGGACAACTTAACAGAATAATAGATCTAGGAGCTATTACAAATGAACTAGCCCAACATAGGAAATTCCGATAAACACAGCCCTCGGCAAAAAGGAAAATTCAGGAATTGAAAACTGCATCAAGAGAAAATTCAGTGAGAGTAGCAGCCAGGAGACATTCCCTGAAGCTTCCAACTCTGTGGAGACCCCTATAGTTTTTGATGTTACTGAGAAACCAAAACCCAGTGATCCCAGTCTCTGAGAGCTGGCCACACCCATTCAGGCTGCATTAAAATAAAACTAAGGCCTCGCAAGCTGTTTACGCAAGTGGTCTTAACTAGCCATTTTGGTAACGATCATTCAGTCTCTCTCTTAAAAGAAACCAGGACAAAAAAAACCTCTTAAAGCTACAGCATCACCACACTTGTCAGCACATCAAGCTGTCAAACAGGAAATAGGGGTAACCAGTCAGGCACTTGGCCCTGTCCAATCGGACGAGGAAGAAGCCAGTCAGTCCCTTGAGTCACTTATACAGGAACAGTAGGAGGCCATTCCCACCTCAATGCACTTACACATGGACAGAGTGAGGTAATAGATGATGATTCCTGATGACTAGATTATGCCCGAAACGTCGATTCTCCTGCTTCTCGGATGCTGCCTGGCCTGCTGTGCTTTTCCAGCAATCGACTCTCTACTCTTATCTCTAGCATCGGCAGTCTTCACTGTCTCCAGATTGATGCTCTAACATAATGAACAAGTGGAGCAGAAGCTGCACAGACAGACTGCTCCACGTTGTTCATCCTGGCTCCGTTGCTTATGATAAACACGTGGGAATTTAACGTGGTTTTCTAGTGGTGAGGAGGGAAGCCATAAGTATCAAGAAGGCATCTTCCATCTCCAAGAAGACAGCCTGGTGTTCTCTATGTAGGGCGGAAGCTGGTGGGAATGGCTACCTGTTTCAGACGGAAGGTATTGTGGCTGCTGTTGGGGATTGTGAACAACATGGCATTCAGTACTGGTTCACACGCCGTCTGGCCACAACTTTGTTCCTGAGTCTTAAATGCGGCTGGAGCATTTTTCATTCACATGACATCCTCGATAACGTTTTTATCATATCCAGTATCTTTACCAGATAGTTAACTGACTCAGCATTTTTTTTTTATTTGAATGAGGCCACTACATTTGGATTTGAAGGGATTTCCTACCACTGGTGGCGATACTAATACGTCATTCCCACGGGAAATAATCAAATATTTAGAGTTTTTTTATCTGCCACCTGCTTCACTCTATGCTGTGCCCTCTTCAGGTGCTGGTTAGCTAACTCACCTCCTCGTTTTAATCTCTCCCTCACCTCACATACATAATCCAAGTGTGAGATCTCCGACTTTGGTCCTGCCAATTTATATTTAATTAATTCAAAGGACCTCACACTTTATTTACAAATATTAACTCAAAGGAAGTAAACTGAGTAGATTTATTTAGGACATCTCCAGTGGCAAACAATTTAAAGGGACACCTTTATCCCAATCATTCAGGCAATCTTGACAGTATGCTGATAAAATAGTCTTCAGCGTCAAAGGTTCCCTGGGATTCAAAATGGGACACACTTGATTTGAAGTGCTGTATGCCTAAGCTATCCATGATTTACTTAAACAGCTGAGCGTAAAATGAGACCCTTGGTCTGACTGAATCTCTCTGGGCAGCCCACAGCGAGTAAAGAAAGCTACCAACTCCTTCATCTGCCTTTTTGCCGGAACACTCCATAATGGAAATGCTTTCAGAAATCTGGTAGACACATCTATTATGGTCAGCAAATATTGGTTTCCACTTTTATTTTAGAAAGGGGAGCTATACAATTAATCATAACCCACGTGAAAAGTTCTTTGAATACAGGAATTGGCAACAAAGGTGCTGGTTTTAATACTGCCTGTGACTTACCTACCATTTGGCATGGATGACGTACAACAAAAGTAAACCATGTCCTTGTGCATTCCAGGCCACAGCAAATGCTTTTGTACCTTAGTCTAAGTCTTCCATACAACTAGATGACTGCCTGCAGTTAGTTCAGGCAGTAACACTGTAAAACTGTACCCTACCGTTAACACAATCTGGTACACTTCGGCCCATTTCCTTTCTGCACTGACCTGTCGTGGTCTCCATTTTAATTTTAGGATTCTATCTTTAAATTAAGAACGTTTGACAATATGTTCTGATTCCTTTTCTCTGTGTGAATATGGTTGCAATTCCATTAGCCTTTCAGGACTAAACACCTCTGCCTGACCCTCTGCCTGTTCAGGTTTTGTTTCCTGCACCGTGACATCAAACAGGGTGTCAGGTAACTGAACAACAGCTCCTTCATCTTTTTCTTTCGTTTTTCCTTTCTGCTGTAACTTATGACAGTGGGATATTGCTACTACACAGTCTGGAAAAATTCCTCGGTGTTTTTCTTTTAACTCCCCAGATCCCAAGTCTGCCATTGGCTTCTCCACCACAAGGGGTGCCTCTCCCACCTTGGCTCCTGCTAAATCGTTCCCAAGAACAAACTGTATTCCTGGAACTGACAGTCTCGCACTCACTCTCACTGTTTCTTCCCCAATCCTGATTTGGCACTCAAACCTGATGTTACACAAGGGAATGCGTAATTTTTGTCCCCCTTCCACAGATTATCACGGTCTTGAGTACCATGTCAGAAAGAGTGAAAATACTTCTATCTCTTACTATTAGAGGCTGAGGAAAAGTGACGGCTGCAGATGATGGAGATCCAAGTTGAAAAGTGTGGGGCTGGAAAAGAACAGCAGGACAGGCAGCATCCGAGAGGCAGAAGAGTTGACGTTTTAGGCACAAGTCCTTCATCAGAAAAGTGGGTGCAAGGGAGAAGAAAGGGGGCTAAGAAATAAATAGGAGGGTTGGGGTGGAGCTGGGTGGAAGATAGCTTGGAAGGCGATAGGTAGATGCAGGTGGGGTGTGATGGTTATATGTCGGAGAGGAGGATGAAGTGAGTAGGTGGTAGGACAGCTGGAACCCTCAAAATATACAGCATCAACATCGACTTCACCAATTTCCAAATCTCCCTTCCCCAACCTCATCCCAGATCCAACCTTTCAAAGTAGCACTGCCCTCTTGAATTGTCTTAATTGTCCATCTTCCCACCTATCCCCTCCACCCTCCCCTCTGACAGATCACTATCACTCCCAAATACAACTGCCCATTGCCTTCCCAGTGACCCTCCGGCCAGCCCGGCTCCTACTGTCCTATTAATCTATCAGCCTCCTGGTCCCACATTCCTGACAATGGGTTTATGCCTGATATGTCGATTGTCCTGCTCTTCGCATGCTGCCTGATCTGTTGTGCTTTTCTGGCGCCTCACTTCTCAACTATTAGAGACTGAGCAGATCCCGTATCAAACAAATTGTAACCTCTTGTTTCCCCAACCCCCCGCCCCCCGTTCCTTCTGAGTAAAGTTTATCCACAGAGGCGAATTCTTTATAGAGATAAGGCACAGCCTCCATACCCAGCCCCTGCCTTGGCTGAGCACTCTCCTGCAACTCATCGGCACTACTTGGGGTCTCCTTTACCAGTTTCACTAATGCCACTGGCTTAGCCTCTTTTTCCACATCCTTTTTTCAAAGTGTTTTCCTTCAACGCCCAGCACTGTGTCTCCCAGCTTACTGCAGTGACAACAACTTTTCACAGTGCCCCTCGAAAACCATCGGCACTGTAATTTTATGCGTTCCACTCAGTAATAGGGAGAACACCTTTCAACCCCCTTGGACATCTTTTTTCTCCTGTGATAAAGTATTGCCAGTGTGCTTTACTCTATGTTTTGCAGTGTAGGATCACCCATTCTCCAAATTTCTACCCCCCATAGGATGAAAATCCTTCCAGAAGCTAAATTTCATCTCATGGACCAATGCATATTTACCTGCCATTTCTGCCGCGCTACTCACTTCTTGAACTTTCTATTAATTTACATGAATTCTTATTATCTCTGGAAGTGAGTTTTTAAACACCTCTAGCAGAATAATCTCCCTTCGTGTCTCACGGGGCTTATCCATATTAAAGGCCTGCAGCTATCTATCAGAATGACTTTATTTAATTCTTTCAAACTCAACATATCTCTGATCTGGTTCTATCTGTATACTTCTGAACTTCCGTCTATATGCTTCTAGTACCAATTCATAAGCACTCAAAACAGCGTGTTTGACATCTGCATACTCTCTTTATCCCTCATCTGACAGCGCTGCATATGCCTCACAAGCTGTGCCCACCAGCTTAGTCTGAACTAACATTACCCACAAGTTCACTGGACATACCATCTGCCGAGTCAATTTTTCGAATGAAATAAAAAATGGTTTTGACATTTGTCTCACCGAAATATGGCAATATATTAACATAGCTGTATACATCCCACTATTCTCCCTTTATCTTCATCCTGGTAATTTAACCTTCTGTCCTAATTTCCAACTTCTGAATTTCAAAGTCTCTCTCTTTTTCCCCTCTTTCTCTTTCTCTTTTCTCTCTCTCTCTCTTTCTGTCTCTTTCTTTATCTTCTAAGTCCAGTTGCCACATTTGCAATTTAAGTTTTTTGTCACTCGACTGCAGTTGCCTGATTCACTGATACACCAAAGTGCTTGACCAACTCCAAAACAATTCAGCTTTCCTTTTGTCCCTGGTGAAACCCAATTCTAATCTACTTGTTAATTCTAAAGTTTTGCCCTTCCTCTGTCTTTCTAAACTTACTTGGCAAATTTGGGAATCATCTTCAAACCCCAGAACGTCTTTAGTAATGTTAAAAGCCATTTCTTTTAATTTAACCAACGACAAGGAATCAAAATCAAATGAATTTTCTCACCTGTTTTATTTGAAGTTCTAGGTCACTAACTGCCATGTGATGGAATCTGCTGGGACCTTTTGTACCCCAAATCTGTTCAAATCTGTTTTAATCCCATACGACAAGCCCTAAAGCTGTTATGATGTCGATGTCGAACCCCTCTGTTAATTAAAACCACACACACAGAACAGTTCCCCTCACCTCGTAATCTGTTAAAGCATGAGTGACAGAGAAGTCCGATATTGAACTATTAAAAGAAAAATAACAATTTATAAGTACGTAAGTTAGCTCGCTGAGCTTGGAGGTGTGTTTTCAGATGTTTCATTCCCATGACTAGGTAACATAATCAATTAGAGTGACCCACTGGTGGTATGTCCAACCTCTCTATTTATAGGTTTTGGTTTCTTAAATTGGGTGATGTCATTTCCAGTCCTTTTTTTGTTCAAGGGAAAGTAGATAGAATCGAACTTGGTGTGTTTATTATGTACTTCTGGTTCGAATGCCATGCCTCTACGAACTTTCGTGCATGTCTTTGTTTCGCCCTTCCTATGATGTGTGTGTCGTCCCAGTCAAAGTGGTGTCCTTCTTTGTCTGTATGTATGGAAACTAGTGATAGTGGGTCATGTCTTTTGGTGGCCAGTTGGTGTTCATGTATCCTGGTAGCACAACAGGACAGTTTGAAATGGTGGAAAATGATTTTATATACACTGTTTAATCAGTGTGTGTTCAGATAAGGCAGATTGTTCATATGTGTATAATACATTATGAATGAACAATGGAGAAACTGTTAATGAAAAATAGTGCACATGATGTATAACATTTATAAAGCAGTAAAGCATTATTTGAGAATCATCTGAAATGATATGTTCTCCTTCTCTCAACGTTCCCCCTTTTATGGGATTCGTTACTCTTGTCTCTCATTCTTATCAGGATGTGTCTTATAAATCTTGCTTATGGTATCCTAACTGTTTTCAGTTAATTCCCTTTCTACCAGGAATTCAATATATTGGCATGCTGGGTCTTTCCAAAGCAACTGTCTGTCATATTATTGGAGAGAAATATCCTGGCATCAGACTCAGCATTTGAACATAATACTCTGTTGTAAATGCACTGTACAAAGGACCACAGCACACAGGAATTGCCAGAACATTGAGGAATGTGCATCTAATACTTTCAATAATCTAGTTTTATCATTTTTCTTATCTTCACATCTACATCCTGTCTCTCGTTCTCTCTTTGTATCTAGTTAAGAAATCCACCAATTATTCTTCGTGTCCCATCTCTCACAACTCCTTCTTTCGTTTTATATCTATTGCTCTTTTCTTGATGTAATGTGATTATAATTGAGCAATTTAACTACAAAGATATTTGGGAGGAGCTGGCCAGAGTTAACTGGAAGAGAAGCCTTGCAGGGAAGACCATGGAGCAGCAATCGCAGGAGTTTCTGGGGATAATTCGGAACATAATGAAATTCATCCTAAAGAAGATGAAACATACTCATGCGAGAACAAGGCAGCCATGAGTGATAAGGCAAGTAAGGGACAGCATCAACCCAAAAGAGAAAATATACAATGTGGTGAAGATTATTGGGAATCCAGAGAATTCATTGGCTCTGGAACGACCTAAGGCTGGCTTCACTGACGCTACAGAGCTCTTAATCATGTCCAGGGAGAGAAACAAAGGGAAATACATTCACTTTAACACCGAAGATGGCATTAATGAAGGAAAAAGATCCAGATGAAATAACCAGTTGAATTCAAATCAGTTACATGCTTTTGTGGAATGTGTCAGATTGAAAGCATGACCCTGGGAGAGACCCTCAGCAGAATGAGAATTTTTAAAAAAACGGAATTATTTCAACATCAGCAACCAGAGTTGGTCACTGAATACAGGGTTGATGGGCGAATGGATCTCGATGTGAACTGGGGAACAGACAGAATTGCATTGCAGATAATGCAGCTCAAAACTGGGTTTTCATGTCGTGCTATAGACCATAGCAGCAGGAGAAGCAGACCTGCATTCAACCACAACCTGTAACTTTTTTGCCCAGAATAATCCTTCAGTCTGCCATTACCATCAACACGATTGATGGCTCAGTGACGAGTGTGGGTGAACGTGTCAAGGTCAGAACCACGTGAACCTCAACCTGATGCTAACCCAGTAAAGCTACCGTACTTGACCAACAGACTTGATTGTAGTTCTGCAGTCCTGCCACATGTAGTCACAAATGGTGACGACGGTTAAACAAATGACAGAGGAAAGGGCTCCACAAACATCCCCATCCTAAATAATGGAAAAGCCCTGCACCCTCAGGGTAAAAGACAAGGATATAGTATCTGCACCGTCCTCAGCCAGAAGTGTTGAGTGGATAATCCATCTCAACCTCCTCATGATGCCCACAGAATCAGAGATGCCAGCCGTCAACCAATTTGATTCACTGCATGTAAGATGAAGAAACAGCTGAACACAGTATATACGACAAAGGCAATGCGACCTGACCCCATTCCTGTAATAGGACTGAAGACTTGTGCTGCACAACAAGCCGTGTCCCTGTGGAAGTGGTTTCATTCCTGCTCCAACTCTGACATCTCCCTGGCAATGTGGAAAATTACTCAAGTACGTCCACTCCCTTAAGGGAAGAATAATTAAAATCTGACCAATTACCACGGCCTCAGTACAATCACGATTGTGAAATTCGTGGGAGTTCTTTTTGGCAGAGCTGTCAAGCAGCACAGAAATAATCAGCTCATGTTTTCTGACAAGTCTCCATGTGGACATGGTGCTATTGTGGAAATGTCATTGGATTACTAATCCTGACAATGATAATGCTCTGGCAGCTTGTGAAAGTTAAAAACAATTAATAAAATATTGAGACATAAAATCTGGTGTCGGTAATCGTTAACCTGAAGCCAATGTCGATTGTAAATATCAGTTTGCTTCCCCAATGTACTTTCAAGAAGTAAATCTCCCGTGCTTTTCTGGTCTGGCATAAAAGTGACTCAAGACGCACAGACATGTGATAAACTCTTCAATGGTCCCTGAAATGGCTCCAAAGTTATCGTCCCTGCTTGTAATCTGTCTCACCCTGTCAGAGGTTTATATATTTCACTGCTATATTTTGCTAAAGCACATTGAATATCGGTTCAGTCGATCCAAACTCTGCTCCCACAACAAGTCTGTCATCCCATAGATCAGTCTAGTCAACCTTCACTGCTCTCCCACAATGTCAGCATTGTCCTTTTTTACAAAGGAGACCAAAACTGCACACAATGCAGCACAATGTTCGAGATGGGGTCGCATCAAGGGCCTGTACAGCTGCAGTAAGACACCCTGACACCTGGACACAAATCCTCCTGCAATGAAGGTCCAACACACCATTTACCTTCCTAACTGCTTTCTGATCCTGCAAAAAATACTGTCAATGACTAGTGTACAGGGATATCCAGATACTTTTCAATGTTACAGCTACCCAACTGGTGGGTCTATGTACACTGGTAAGTGTCCCAATGCCAATCCCAGTATTTTCTTCTGGCTTCAGAACTCACTGCCCTGTATAGACGGCGGAGGTCGGTGAAGAATGAAGCGAAAAGAATCATAAGTCTCTTCATAGAGTAACATGTTCCAACCTTTTCCACTGGTAAGCTACCGTTCTCTTTTTCGCATCAAAGGGTACAACGTCATTGCTCTTCATTGCCCCGTATTTGCACACACTTTACTTGCCGCTGTCACATTGGATCTTTTTTTACATCCTCCTCACGCACTCATAATCCGACATTGATTAGTGCCATCAGCAGGCTTGGAAATATTACATTTGATTCCCTCTAACAAAAGTTTGGTGTGTATTTGAAATAGCTAGAGCCCAAACACCGAATCCTGTTATAACATTGAGTCCTCTGCTGTAAACAAAATCGATTTATTCATACTCACTGTTTCCTGTTAGCTCTCTCATGCTAAAACCGTACCTTTCTGTTAGCCCCAGTCCCATAGGATTCGAATTTGCATAGTAGGCTTGGGGCTTTATCAAAAATCTTCCTGAAAATCCAAACGGATTGCATTGATTGCTTCTCAATAGTTTTGTTAAAAGTCAGGTTCTCAAATATGATTCCCATTTGATAAATGTCTGTTGCTTATGTCTCAGCCCAGTACTTTCAGTTAAAGTACTTTCTCCATAACGTTTATTTGCTAATTGTATTCTACTCTTTTTTTTCTCTCTCACCAGATTAAGCTTTCCTCGTATTGCTGGGAAGATTGACTGTTGTTTTGTTTTCTTCGGTGAAGACATAACTGAAATATTTGCTACATAGTTCTGCCATTTCCCTCTTTTCCATGCTCCATTCTCTGGTTTCAGACTGTAAAGAAGCTGCACGTTCTTTTCCTTTAATTTTGCCATGGATGTACTTTTTGAAACTACTACAAGTTTACTCTTATCACTCTTGTGCATATAGAGTGTTCTGAAACCCATCAATTCCTGTCTTAAGCTTCTCAATGATTGACTTTGCACAACTATGTACTCATCAGAAATACAGCACGTACTACATTAGTCCCACTTTTCTAAACGAGCCCCATAGCTGGAAATGCTATGACACTTCAAGTGTTCGTCCAAGTACTTTGTAACAGATATAAGGTTACCCGTGACAACTCCCTCTTCGGTGGTGCATTGCAGACCCCAAAAAACCCTGGGTGAAAAATGATCTTCAAGTCCCCTCTAAATCTCAAACACTTTACTTTAAGAATATGCTCCCCTTTTCTTCTCCCTCTGATTAAAAGGAACAGCTGCTGTCTATCCACCCTGTCCATGTCCCTTCTAATTTTCCTTCTGAATCACACACCCCTCAGCCTTCTCTTCTCCAATGTAAACAAGGAGAAAGAGAGGACTGCAGATGCTGGAGATCAGTGCTGAAAATGTGTTGCTGGAAAAGCGCAGCAGGTAAGGCAGCATCCAAGGTGCAGGAGAATCGACGTTTCGGGCATGAGCCCTTCTTCAGGAACAAGAGCTCATGCCCGAAACGTCGATTCTCCTTCTCCTTGGATGCTACCTGTCCTGCTGCGCTTTTCCAACAATAAATTTTCAACTCCAATGTAAACAACCCGAGCTTATCCACCCTGTCTCCATCGCTAATATGCTCCATCCCAGGGAACATCCTGGTGAATCTCCTCTGCAACCCCCTCCAGTACAATCACATCCTTCCTGCAATGTGGCTCCCAGAACGACACACTGTATTCGATCTTGGCCTAACCAAAGTTCTGCATAGCTCTTATAATCTGTGCCTCGATGAATAAAGGATAAGCTTACGCTCCCCTTTGCTTTCTCAACTTGTTTACTAACCTGTCCAGTCACATTCAGGGATGTGTGGAAAGCACCCTCTGAGGTCCCTAGTATGCTGCCATTCACTGTGTACTCCGCTGTCTGCTTCCTTCTTCCAAAGTGCATGACCTCATATTTATCAGGATTGCATTCCATCTGCTATTGATCTGTCCATCTGACCATTCCATCTGTATCTTCCTGTAAAATAAGACCTTACTCCTCACTGCCAACCACCCAGTCAATCATTGTATCAAACACACATTTAGTTATCACACTCTCCCCACCCCTCGTCCATATTTACATTTATGAATATCACACTGATAAGTTTATAGATCACACAACGCCAGGTTATAGCCCAACAGGTTTATTCAGAGGTACTAGCTTTCGAAGAGCTGCTCCTTCATCAGGTGGTTGTGCGCTTTGAAAGCTCGTGCCTCCGAAGAAACCTGGCGTGTGTTATTTTTAACTTTGTCCACCCCAGTCCAACACAGGCACCTCGGAATCACAAATAATAAGGGTCACAACATTGATCCCTATGGTGCACCATTAGACACCGGCCTCCAGTCCAACCGGCTTCTACTATCACCCTCTGACTCCTACGACTAAAGTTGATTTAGATGCAACTTGGCAAGTCACTAATGACTCCTACCTATTCCCTGGTTATTCTGTTCTACATGACACACTTGTTGAATACCTGGGGATTCTCCCAAAACTTGCCGTGTCAGCTGGTTTCCATGCCCTTGTATTAGTCAGTCCTCTCCGAGTCAATAATTTCCTCCTTATTGCAGGCTTAAATGGCCTGTCCCATATCCTGCCATTATTTGCCTTAAATGTAGAGTAGACAACCAGAAAAACATTCTGTTTATTTCGACCTTGTCATATGTTTAGTGAATTTTCTAAATTTCACTGAGGTCACCTCTCATTCTTTGGCCGAGTTTCTGCATCAGACGATCTCGCCATCTGAAGAACGAATCTGAAGAATGTCCATTGCACTTCTTCTGCAGTCAATATATTCTTTCTCAGATTAGGTCACCAAAACTGTACACAATACTCGAGGTACAGGCTCACCAACTCTGTACACAGTATTCCAGGTAAAGTCTCACTAAAACACTATGAAACTACTTCAGCATTTTATTGTATCGATATTCTGATTCCTTTCCGTGAAGGTGGACCCAACTTTAACTTTCCACTTACATATATTCTTTCAAAGACCCTTC